>NW_006263423.1:203682-205644 GCF_000469605.1 Apis dorsata
GAAGCGAGGATCGAAGTTCAATTATTCAGAGGAACGCCGTTATACGCTCGTCACCCTCTGTAATGGTGCCGAGTGTCTTTTTGGCGTTTCATCCGTCGTCTTTTTTTTCCTTTTTTCCTTTCTTTTTTTTTTCTTTTTTTTTTTTTTTGTCGCCCGTGCACGTACACGCGGATATACCAGGCTCTGGGTCTCCTCGAAAAGAGGAGATAGACGGAGGACAACGCCCCCATGGGACGTAAGGGGTTCATCATTACTAATTATAAGCCCAAAGCAACCTGTGCGCGGTTCCCTATACGAATTAAAATAGTAGCGAAAGTGTATATAGGGATATTTTGATTTTGATCTCGAGTGAACAATTGGGGGTACACCGTTGGGGGACTCGATTTCTCGTGATTGCTTTTTGACCGTTCTCGTTCCGATCCGTCAGGTGACGCGATTGAGTTGCGATTTGAGATGGTTTTTTTTGGAAATATGCGTTTTGTAATATCATGATGATTTTGATAAAGTTTTTGAAATGAGTTTATAGGTTATGATGTGTTTCTAGATTTCTAATCTAATGAAAAATGATAATCTCCATTTTGAATTTAGGATCTTTTGTTAAGTTGGATTGTTGTGCAATTGAAGTTGATAATAGTTTGTGAATAATTATTTCCTTGGAAATTTTAAAAATATTTATTCTTTCTTTTTTTCGTACGAATTTCCAAGAATTTTTATAAAATATTTCGTATTAAGAATAAAGATTTGCATATATTTGTGTTTTTTTTAAATTGTATCTTTCATTTCGTTCTCTCGATTAAAATTCCACGTGTAGTATTTGTAGCCAATTAACGTGAATTAAAAAAGAAAAAAAAAAAAAGAAAAAAGTTCTGAAAATTAACTTCAATTAAGCAACAAACGAAACGTATCAAAATTTGATTAATCTTATTTAAAAATAATACGAACGGACGAATTTCCTCGATTCATTTTTTTTTTCAACGGAGGGAAGTATTTACAAAAAAAAAAAAAAAAAAAAAAAAAGAACAGGGGAAATAAAATAACTTTGGTTGCACACGTCGCGTATAATTTTCCCCGGCGATTTTTCAGCTTCGAAACGGGGTGGGCAACTGGCGTTGTATAAACTACAGGAGGAAATTGATTCGAAAAAGAGAAACAAAAACTTGGCAAAAATTGGGGAAAAATTTCTCTTGATCCAACGCAGCTTTTGTTCGAATAGAAAACTATTGTAAATGGAATATAATGACCGTCCCGTTATCAGAGTTTCACAGCTTTATTCGGTTTATTGAAAAGCATGGTACACGCAGTATATAAGTTTCCTTTTTTTTTTTTTTTTTTTTTTTTTTTAGAAAAACTATCCTCTCTTTTTTTATCCTTACGTATCGAAAATAAACGCTCGTGAAAGGGAACATTTTTCTCCATAACAAAATTTTCGAAACGTCGATCGAAATATCGTCGAGATCAATCGATGAACAACGAAGAGGAAATTATCGTTTTAATCATCATCGATATGTTCGAAAAAATTTTCTCCAAATTTTTCATCGCGAATCAAAAATTCGTCACGATAATTGATTTAGAAAATTGTACAACTGCGGCATAATTAACATTTTAACTGGCAAATTATCTTCGATTCTCGCGTATTAAATGTTAATTAATTCCGTACGACTCTTAATTACGTCGTTAATTACAATATTCCCGAACTGCTACGAACACTCGATTGATCTTTCGACATTTCACCATCAATTATAAATACTCTTGTGCGATCGTCACAATATTGAATTTACACAAAAAAAAAAACCGATATCTAACGAATCTTTCAAGAGACAAAGATCTTTCTTTCGAGTAATAAGTAATAAATAACAGCAAACAGAATTGAGCCCGGTCTCATTTGCAACCTTTCTTTCTTCGTCGAAAGGATCGATCGAGCGGCGATGCCACCTAAAAAAAAAAAAAAAAAAAAAAAAAAAA
>NW_006263423.1:205723-206088 GCF_000469605.1 Apis dorsata
CAAAAGCTCGACTCCTTTCAAGGAAAAGCTCGCTTCGGGAAAAAAGATTCTCAACAAACAGTAGTTGGCCGACAAAGCTCCACTCCTTGCATACCTTCCTAGACACCAACTTCCGGCGTATTCTACGTATAAACGTTCGGGTGGAGGGGAGGGGAGGGAGGAATCGACCGGCGTTCGAAAGCGTGTAAGCAGATTTCACGGATGATAAAGGTTAAGTCGGGACGCGTATCAAAGAGGGGAATCGATCAGGAGGAAACAGAGATGACGCTTGTGACAACGTTCGCGCAGAATTCGTGGAATTTCTTGTATATCAGCGGCAAAGGATTCTTGGCCGGAAGCCTCGCGCTCTTCTTTGAAGAGCGAGC
>NW_006263423.1:206184-211184 GCF_000469605.1 Apis dorsata
CTCAAGTATTTTAATATCGGGGAAGCCGGGTGTACACGACTTGCGAGCTTTGCCATTGTCCACCGCCGACTTTCGCGCATGTGTGAATGGATAGGAATGCCAGGTTGGGCTTTATTGTTTGCCTGTCCGGCGATCAGTGGTTATCACGTGCCGTCTCTCGACCGCGATGAAAAGATGAAGCCATCCGGCCATTTGTTAGGCCCCCTTCGGCCCCTCCTCCGTATCCGCCCGAGCGTGAGCGTGAAATTATTCGTGGAACGCATCGAATCGTTCCTCGTCGTATTCCTCTTCGGTTAGTATTATCGTTTATTATTTTCGAGAGTATTCTATCCTCCTCAGAACCGATGTGTGTACGTTTAGTTTCTTTTTTTTTTTTTAATAGAAAGTAATCCGTTGAAGAAGTCGAAGCAGTAATAATAGATTTTCTATTTTTATTAAATTAATCTTATCTATTCAATTAGTATTATCCTCCTCAGAATCGATGTGTGTACGTTTAGTTTCTTTTTTTTATTTTAATAGAAAGTAATCCGTTGAAGAAGTCGAAGCAGTAATAATAGATTTTCTATTTTTATTAAATTAATCTTATCTATTCAATTAGTATTATCCTCCTCAGAATCGATGTGTGTACGTTTAGTTTCTTTTTTTTATTTTAATAGAAAGTAATCCGTTGAAGAAGTCGAAGTAGTAATAATAGATTTTCTATTTTTATTAAATTAATATTATCTATTCAATTAGTATTATCCTCCTCAGAATCGATGTGTGTACGTTTAGTTTCTTTTTTTTTTTTTTTTAATAGAAAGTAATCCGTTGAAGAAGTCGAAGCAGTAATAATAGATTTTCTATTTTTATTAAATTAAGTTTATCTATTCAATTAGTATTATCCTCCTCAGAATCGATGTGTGTACGTTTAGTTTCTTTTTTTTTTTTAATAGAAAGAAATCCGTTGAAGAAGCCGAAGTAGTAATAATAGATTTTCTATTTTTATTAAATTATTTCTTGGCAATTTTTGTTAGGGAAAGATTATTTTGTCTCTTCGATTATTCGAGTGGTTCCTCGTCGTATTTCTTCGATTAGTATTATCGTTTATTATTTTATGCTTCTCAGAATCGATGTGCATATGTTTAGTTTCTTTTTTTTTTTTAATAGAAAGTAATCCGTTGAAGAAGTCGAAGTAGTAATAATAGATTTTCTATTTTTATTAAATTAAGTTTATCTATTCAATTAGTATTATCCTCCTCAGAATCAATGTGTGTACGTTTAGTTTCTTTTTTTTTTTTTTTTAATAGAAAGTAATCCGTTGAAGAAGTCGAAGTAGTAATAATAGATTTTCTATTTTTATTAAATTAGTATTATCTATTCAATTAGTATTATCCTCCTCAGAATCAATGTGTGTACGTTTAGTTTCTTTTTTTTTTTAATCGAAAGTTGAAGAACTCGAAGCAGTAATAATAATACTCGTAGATTTTCTATTTGATTAAATTATTTCTTCACAATGTTTGTTAGAGAAAGATTATTTTGTCTCTTCGATTATTCGAATGGTCATATTTCTTTAGTTAGTATTATCATTTATTATTTTCGAGGTTATTTTATCTTTCTCAGAATTGACACACATAAGTAGGTTTAGTTTCAATTTCTTTTTTTTAATTGAAAGTAATCGTAGATTTTTTATTTTATTAAATTATCTTTTTACAATTTTTCTCTTATCATTCGCATGTTTTTTTCTTTATTTGTCATTTCTCGTTCCACGAGATTGTTAAAAAGTTTGGTTTAATTAATTATCTTCTTAAATTCATTTCCTTTAATTTATCGATTAACGTTTAATCAGGAATTAAAAGAATCCAAAAATTATTTTCAAATGATCAATTTTATGTAACCAGAGATAAATTTAAATTACTACTATCGACGAATTAAGATAAGATCGTCCATTTCCTCGAGAGACGATTGAAAAATATCGAAGAGAGGGGTTGAGAGGCACTGGGCCGAATATGGCGCATAGTTTTTCCACTGGAAATATGGCGATGCAGGTATGTGCAGACGCTGCAAACTGCACGTAGCAAGGCCGCGTTCTGATCCAGACAGTAGAAAAACTCGATACTGTTATGCCATACGTTCGCGTGTAACTTCCTTTATTTGATCCGGGCCGCATTGAAGAACACGGGCGGGACGGTCTTGTTTCCTCATCGCTATTCCATCTTCACCGTTGAAAATCCGACTTGCCCGTTCCCTTTATAAATGAACACTCTCGTTGGAAAACAGAAGAATCCCCGGCCAGAACAACAACGTCGAATTATCGTGGGTGAATAACGAGGAAAACCGATTGTCTCTCGTTTCGGTGAACGTGAATTTTAAATTTATCCTCGAGAAATTAATTTTATCATCATATCTTGCAATTTTATCTTTATTGTTACTGCTTTATTGTAGATTATTTTAAACGAATCGGCGTTTAAGAATTTAAAAGATTGAACTTTTCTTTTTTTTTTTTTTTTCGTAACTATTAAGAAGATTTTCTTGTTCAAATATGAAATACGATTGACTCATACGCGAAGAAATAATTTAATACCATAAGAAATAATTTCATACCATTCCCTTAACTTTATTCTATATTATCGAAGACCAATGTCAACGTTTGGAAAAGGTGACTAAATTTGTCGCGATTCTTTATAATCGTTTAACGGATTAACAACTGCCTATTAATTTCATCGCGATCAAAAGCCTGATTAATTAATAAACCAACGAAAACAACGGGAGCCACCTGCAAAAACAATAATTCATCAATAATTCCTCCCCAACAGGAAGAAATCGAATCGAAAGAAAAACCTGGAATAAAATTATCCAGACCAGATAATCCTGTAACATTTCTCTGATAATAAATTAATTACACCGTCGGATTGCACGTGTATCACTCCGTAATTTCATAACCCCACGGGGCGCATCTCCAATACGAAATCGGCAAACGCGAAAGGAAGAGAAAGAAGAGGGAAAGAAAAGGGAGGGAATGGGATACATATTGGAATTCGAGCGAAACGTCAATTACCCTTTCAGGGTTGAAACGCAACGGTATGTCACGGTCTAACGTTCGAGGGTTGGTTGCATTTTCCAAGGTATTCCGATCTGACCGTCTCACAAACCTGATACCCGGTTATACTATACCAGTTTGCCTACAATTTCCACCCTCTTCGACTCACCGATCTGCAGATGTTTCCCTTTTTCCGCTTGTCTGTCCGCTTCTCCCCTCTTTCTCCTCTTTTTCCCCCCCCCCTCCCCTTCCTTTTTTTGCGCGCGTGTTCGCGCACGAAACGGGAGAATTTCAAGCTCGAAAAACCGAGGTCGGAAAACAAGGGAGGGGATGACGCGTGGGAAGAGGGAAACAAGGGATCCTCTCTTGCCCACTCCTTCCCCCCCTCGTGCCCTCTTCGACTCGCGCTGCTCGCCTCTGCGACGCGAGACGAGGTCGAGGTTTCGAGATAGAGGAGGAAGGGTGGAAGACGTTGCGGCGGAAGACGTTGACCGTTGCGTTAATTCTTTATGATACGGTGCATTTGATTTCATTTTGGAAAGTCTAAGCCTTTTAAAGATAGTAATCTTATTTCGATGGAATTTATTTTATTAAATTGTTGTTAAATTGATTAATTGTGGGTGGAGAAAAATTGATTCTTTTTTGGAGAGAGGGAGGATAATTTGGGGTGTTTTAATATCTAGTAGTGAATTCTTTGTACGAAAATTTTACACGCGATATTAATATTATATTCTTTAATAATTTCTCGACTCGTTCTATTCGAAGGGAATAAAATTTAGATCGAAATGAAATCGGTTCATCGAAAACAGCGTGGAAACCGGCAAAACATCCGGAAACAAATTTACGAATCCTCTCCATTTCCATTTTTTTCTCCCTCCCCTCAAAAAAAGGGAAACCAATCGCTGCCTCGTCTCGGTAACAATAACATTGGTTGAAAATTAATATCCCCCGTCGATTCAGGACCACTTGGCTTGGCCCATGCACGGGGCAATGGGAAACTTGAAATAATAATGCAAGGCAGGGAGAGGAGGAGAACGAAATATGGAAAGAAAAAGAGAGAGAGAAAGAGAGGAGAGTACCCAAGTATTTTTCCATTCTCTTATTTCTGCTTTTATATTCCCCGTCCAGGGCCACCGGTTCCTCCCCACCGCCACCTTATTATTCATGCGCCTTTAAACGCCCCCGCATGGCGGAGAAAATGCTAAACGGCTTCATCGACCGAGGACCATGAATTTTATTGGCTTCATCAGCGGCGTGGATGAACGAAATTAAGCAGGAACGACGTGCAGAGAGAGAGAGAGAGAGAGAGAGAGAGAGTGAGGGAGGGAGAGACGATAACGCGGTGGAAAACGCGGTTAACAGACGCGCTGTTATCCAGGCGCATGCAACCCTCGTATGTTTTGCGCCATGTGCCGCGACAGCCACTTTCGTTCGGCCATTACGTTTTAGAATTACAAATAACCGGGAAGCTGGCTCGCGCTCGTGACGCTTTTACGTAATGCAAAAGCTGTGGAGAGACGTTTGTTTTAAAGAGTTTGGATAAATTGGTCGTTTCTTGAAAACGAGTCGGTCGAGACACTTTATTTCGTTCTGGATTCTAGATTCTAATGTGGAGCATCGATTCAATGGATTCCAAATTATGTTAAGAAATGTGTTATGTTGTGGCAAGTTCTCGAGTGTGAAATCGAGTTTAATATGCTCGAACAAAATTTGAAATTTGTCTCTAGAATTAATCCAGAATTGATTCTGAAATGTATCGGACAGGTGTTAGATTCGAAATGAAATTACTTGGGGAAATATTCAATTTTCCAAGTGAATACTTGGAATCCAACTCGAATTTTGTAAGATTCATCCGTTTTTCTATTATTTCTTTTGATAATTAGTATTCCAGTTCAAATTTCGCATCAACAATTGGCCAAAAATCTTTACGATGATTGTTAATAAGGGCTAAAATTAAAGATCACGGATAAAGTTAACTAATTTA
>NW_006263423.1:212561-216703 GCF_000469605.1 Apis dorsata
GCGATTGTTTCCGCTCGGTGGAATTTTTGAAATAAGGCCAGTAAGGGTATAATTGGCGGATCGAGTTTGTCTCTGAGGGCGAGAGGAAAGAGGGGTGGAGGAATTATGGATAATTATTATCGGTGAACGGTTCGCTCGATTCTTGGAAGATTTTAGCGTCCGGGATCGATCGAGGAAATATAAACGGAGACACAAATATATTTTTAGATTCGAGGGAAAGATTCTTCCCTGGAACGTCAAGGAATTATTTTTCGTTACCATTTTAAAGTGGAAGTTTGAAGAAGAGAGGAAATAGCTTTCCATCGTGCCTAAAGAAAGATAGATATATTCCTTTATTATCCTCGAAAATTTAAAAAAAAAAAACACGTAATTTTCCCAAAATTTTCGAAGAGGAATAAAAAATTTGTAATCTTAAATTATTTTATTTCCCCTCGAATTAAAAGTTGAACGATAAAAATCACCAAGATTTTACTGAACTTACTGAAATTAAAATTTTAGACGATCGAGTCGACGATATCGAGTTTAAGGATTTTTTTTTCCTTTTTTTTTTTTGCACGATATCGAAACGACAGTATGGATGAGAGAAGGGTGGACGAAGGGTGGAGGCTCGTGAAATTCCGTGAAGCTCGACGGGGGTTGAACGGTGTGTGGGGATGTTATTGGGTCGCGGCCACTTAATATGCAAATGCATCGTAAAGGCGGCTCGCCGTTCACTGTAACGGGAGCAGGCGGCGGCCAACGGGACCAATACTTTAATTTGCATTTAAAATTGCTCAAGGGGTTGACAGCCGCCACCTTGTTCCTCCCTTTTACTTACTTAGACGGGCCAGCCACGAAACGAATGCCTCGGGCGTAATCGACGAATCCTCGAGATTTTTATTATTATTAAACGTTTGATTTTTTTCCCCCCTAAGATTCGAAACAGTACGATATCGATATATTTTCGAAATATTATCAAGAAAATATTAAACGAATTTCTTGAAGAATTATCTAAGTAAGATTAATTTACATTTAATAATATCCTAAACGAGGCATTTAATAAATATGATTAAATATATTTCTCTAAAGAAATTTGCATAAGAGAAAATGGAAGGGATAAAATATTACCTTACCTTGATTCTATTCGAATAATGCTGCGCATAATCGAGTGATCATCGAGATGAAAATAAGAAAACTCTCTCTAATTTTCGCAGCAAATAGCAAAGTGAGGCGAAAGAAAATTTCGAAAAAGCTTTCGAAGTGCATCGTAATTCGAGTTGAACCGATGTTTGAAAACAAGTCATCGCTCGTACTTGCGCCAATTTTTTTTTACTCCTCCCCTTGGCCAAATACTCAGGGGCAATTATGCAAATTTTCATAAACACGCGCAACAATAACGAACGGAAGTGCGCGAAAGGCTGTTACATCGCGGGTGTTATTTGTTTGATTTACGGGATCGCGCGTAGCAAAGTTCGTGACGCGAGGCAATTGGCGACGGGCCTCCGCGTCGCGTACAACCTTTTTCAGCTCGATCAGCCGCCCGTTTCGGTTGTTGTTCAATGCAAACAGCGAGGAGCTTTGCCGGCCGTGCTCTTTGTACAACGGCGAGGATTTATACGCGATATTATTGCGACATCGTGAGTTCCTCTCTCTCTCTCTCTCTCTCTCTCTCGATCCTCCCCTCTAAAATCTCTGTAAAACTAAATTCGAAATAACGCCACGTGGCCGGCCCTCCTCGGCGGCCCCGCGAAACTTGTTTGTGAATTTTCGTTCAAACATTTATTCTACACGGCTCGATTGGAAAGCAAACAGCCGGGTCCACGGTTGGAAAATAATTTCGCGACCCGGAGGATGCTCCACGGCTTAAACTGTTCAACTGTTCGTGTTAGGATGGGATGGCTACATGGGGAAATGTGGCACAGAATTATTGGCGAATTAGGGTATGCGGTATAAATTTATGGATATTAATGTGCGTTATTTAAATGATAAATTGGGATCGATTTTTGGAATTTTTAAGCTTGTAGCCTTTCTTCAACTCGATATTTATTACAATGGAATTTATATCTTAGGGTTTCTCAACTATGTTTTTTATAACGTTTTTGCGATATGATATAATTGACAGGTTATAAATATGAAAATTATGTCCTGTTGTAAAATTGGGTTCTAATTGTTAATTGGGTGAATATTAAAAATAACAGGACTTGGAATGAATTTATGGTATAGATATTTTTTTTTTTCAAATTTTGTATTCTATTATTATTACCTTATCGTGATCAAATTAATTTTTCATCTTTAGATACTATATTATTTAAATATTAAGTACTTTCATTTATATAATAATTTCAATTCAAATCACAGAAATAGCGAAAATTTAAAAAATCCAAAATATAAATCTTTTACCGGATGCAAAGCGTTAAATCTGAAGCAATTTAATAAAAATAGCAACGAAATAAATCGAGTATCAAGTCGTTTCTTCCTTATCCTTTTTCGATTGAACAATACGAAACTGTGGCAATAACCACGAAATATCTTAAAACTCAAGCTTAAACGAGTCGCTTCTGTTGCCAAGAAGCCGATGTTTACAGGGCGTGGGTGAGATTCGAGTGGATGAAATCGCGATATTCGGTAGTCCATGAAACGACTGTTCCGCCACAGGAAACGATTTCACCGAAACTCAAGCCAAGTTCACGAAACGATACGTTCAACGTCGTTTCTTCCTCCCTCCCTCTCTCTCTCTCTCTTCGTCTTCTTCCCACTTCTGGCCCGTATCCGCCGCTTCTTCTCCGGATGTTCGAATCTACTAACCGATAGAGCGAGAGAGAGAGGGGGGGAAAGAGAGAGAGTGGAGGGTGGGGAAAGGGTTGGCTGGAGGATTGCGAACACACCGCAACAGGCTTGTAGCATTCTCGATCCCTTTGGGGCGACTGTAATTTACCACGCGGCTTCTTGAGAGAGTAACTGTGAAACCACGCACGATCGCATCTGGTAATTGTGATTCTTTTTGTGTCGATAATTGTAATTTAAATAGGTGATTTTTTTTTTTGCAAGTTGAATTTTTGAGAGAATAATAATCGTTTTGTCGACACGTGTAATTTGATAGATAGATGTTTTTCCTCTTCTAGGTGTTCAATTTTAAGAGAAATAATTATTTTGTCGTATTTAATGAACTTCGATTGTTCGTTGTAAATTGTAAATCTTTATTTATTCCAATTTTTTGCAATATAATATAGGAGGATTTTTTCGAATACTTTTATCTTATTTTCTTACCTTTCATTTTCGGTTCAGTACTTCTTTTGCACCATATAATAGGAAATTGGTAACGATGGAAAGGAATGGAGATTTTATATTTTTATATCGAAGGGAAGAAAGAAAAGGAGGAATATTATAAACAACTTTTTCTCAGCATAATTCGTCTCAACTAAAATATATTGTAAAATAATTTCGAATTTGATTTTTCCCTCGAGAAATGATGATGAACAAGGTATATAAAATGAAATTTCTGTGTAATCGTTTTAAAACTTTTAACGATACTTGCTTCCGGCAGATCATATTTTTTTCCAAATCGACGAAAGTGGCGCTCTTTTTCTCCCTTCGCAAAAGGGACAGATACACATGTATCGAAAGCAATAACAACACTATATCGAATAACATCCGGTTTCCATACCGCCCTTCCGTTTCTCCCTTTGTTGAAAAAGAAAAAAATTAATTCTTTTTCCCCCGTGGAGATCCCTTTGGACCCCTTTCCGTAAACAAAGAAAATCTCCACTGTCAATTCTCCATCCGAGTATCAACCGAAATTACCCTTTTCCCCGCTATAATAATAATAAAAAAAATAAACGTGACGATCGTCGCGATTTTCGGTTCGTTTGATATCCAACAATTCCAAACCGATCCCATCCCCCTCCTCCCTCCCGAACTTGATGGACTTTAATTTGTCCAACTCTCGTCCTCGGTCGAAACGAAACGAAACCAAAATTTTCTGCTTATATAGCCTCGATTATTCCTCGCCACCGGCCAAGTATCTTGCTTTTGATTAAATTCAATAAACAAACGTCCAACAAATTATCTCTATCCCGACATTCTTTTACTTTTCTACATCCATTGTATGTATATATATATATATATATTGTTTATTATTTCCACGCGTAATTTCGTAATTATAA
>NW_006263423.1:216784-222949 GCF_000469605.1 Apis dorsata
TCCACGCGTAATTTCGTAATTATAACACGGAGGGGAGGGGGAGGGGAGGACAAAATAATTATATATCGCTCGAAATATCGCGTAATATCGTTTAGCGGAAAATTGATGCAATTACTTGTGTAATACTGACGTACATCGGCGAATTAATAAACAATGTGATCATAATATTAAATCGTCAGACCGTGCAATATGAATGGCTTCGTCGAGTAAATAACATGAAACGGCAGTTGCGCCTGTCGAAATTTGTTATTTAAAATAGTCCGAATACTTCGATGAATATATATATATATATATATATATGTATATGTATTATACGTACATGTACACGAGAGCGTCGTGTCGTTTTGGGAAAAGTTCCCTCCAGGCTATAAAAAGTCGAAACCAGCGTGGACAATTTGTTTTGTACTCGCGGATATAATACGCGGATTTCTCGTATCGGCGGATATATTCTCACTCTCGAGTTAATCCCCCCCTCTCTTCTCACCCCCGAAGTTGATTCTCGTCGCGGTGATGGAAATTATGTAAAGTTGCAATTGATACGAATTTTAATTTTGTGAGAAAATATTTCGAATATTTCGAATATTAATTTTCTTTTGGAAAAAAGAAAAAAGTATAAAGTTCGGACGATGTGAATTTTTCAACGTTCTTTTTTTTTTTTTTTAAAAATTTTATTTGTTTAAATTCTTCGCGATATTTATCGAAAGGGGAGGAAGGGATAAAATTGGTGAAGGGAAACGGTGAAACGGAATCGAGTTCCATTAATATATTCAATGTCTGGCTAAATCGCGCCCGATATCTGTAAACCTACTTGAGAATTTCACGGAGGCGTCCTTTTCTTATAAATATTCAAATCGATAGGGAGACCCCTTTCACGGATGGGGAAAATCGTGCGCTTGAATTTTTGAGACGTAATAGGAGCGGTGAAATTTAGCGGTCTTTCGTTTATTCAAATGAGCGAAAGGGGTCTCGCTGTACAGTTGCACGTACACCGTCCGCGAATAACGGTTAAATTTCTAATTTTTCCAATCTCTTTCTTTTTATTCGTCGCGAATTGTAACGGGGGAAAAAAAAACATTTTCTATTATTTTTAGTTTATATCTGACAATTGATTCGTGTTTATTTTTTTTTTTTCTTAATGGAGAACGTATAACCGATATTTTTGTATCGTTATTAAAAAAGAAAAAAGAAAAAGGAAAAGGAAAACAAAATTTCGAATAAATGTGCAGAAAATATATCGAATTAAAATATTGGAATACTATTGTTGAACGTCTTGAATATTCAATTACGTTATGCGGATAAATATTTTCATTCTATATCGTTGTATCATTCCACCATATTTCGAAAACAAGCAACCCCGAATAGAATAATATTTTAGATGGTGTTACATACGGGGGATGAATCGTATAACGATGATCATATTATTTTCGTCATTAGTAGATTAAAATTTTTTCACACATCTATATATTCTTTTTCTTTTTTTCTAATAAGATTATCCTTAAAATGTAGATTTTACACATTATAATTTAAATGTGAAATTTTGATAATCAAATTTAACGGGGCATAATTTTTACATTACAATTATCGTCGTAAAAAAATCGATATTCCAAGATCTCTGGTCTTTATCGAACCGCCTAATTTCACCATCTTCTATTCAAATCGTACGAAATTCAAAAAAATTATCATCAACCGTTCCGTTCAACGCAGAAAAAAAAAAGAACCCGCAAACATGGCCACGCGAATAATCAGAACTTTTCGTCCCGAGCATTGTCGATCCTGCCTTTGATCTTTTTGAAAAAAAAAAAAAAATTCACCGTGAAATTCAGCCGAACGAAAACCCTATTTCCGAATCGATCGCGATCGATATTAATTCGTTTTCCCTGTTTCTCGCCTATAAATATATACGCACAAAGTTTAATACACCGTCGTCGAACGATGCTGCGAGAAGTAAACGTAGGAAAAAAAAAGAAGAAGAAGAAGAAGAAGAAAAGAAGAGAAAGAAAAAAAGGGAAAAATTAAAAATGGAAAAAGAAATAAAATAAAATACCAGTGTAAAATACACCGATGGAGATGCAAGCATTATCGAGATGAAATCAGAGGGTTGAGGCAGAGGGTTAAAAAAAAAAAAAACGAGCACGTATCGGGTTTTAAACGTGTCCAATTATCGAGTGCGTTTCAACCAAGTGTGGAACGAGTGTAGAATGTTTATTACGAATAATTGTTCGAGCAGACGAGGGAAGTGAGTGGAGAGAGAGAGAGAGGGAGGGAGTAAAAAAAAAAGAAGAAAGAAGGAAAGAAAAAAAAAAAGAATAAAACGATCCTCGTTGCTTGTTTATCGGTCGGTTGGTACCATGAATTGACGTAGAAATCGCGTTAATTGTGCGCATCTGTACGAAAATAAATCGCGATCGAGAGGGGTAGGGGTGGGGGTTAAATCGGAGCTAGATCCGGTCGCGTTTATTATTCCGGGAAATCCGTGGAATTTCTCTCTAATTCCACGATTTTTTCTCTCTGTTCTCTCCCCGCTCGCTCGTTCTCTCTTTCCTTTTTATTTTTTTTTTTTTCGTCCGCTCTCTCCCTCTCTCTCTCGCTTTCTCTTTTGCGTTACATATATATATATATAGGCGTTTTGCCGGGGGGACACTCGGGGCACAGTTTTACTTTTGCGGCCATTTTCATAGTCGTATATAACGGTCAATCGTTCCGCGTCTCTATGAAATGTCAGCCGGCTGGAGAAATTCGAACGGATGATCTTTTCAATGCAACGATGTTGCGCATTTCGGGGCTGCAACATTCCTGCCTTTTCTTCTCTTGTTTCTTTTTTTTTCTTTTTTTTTTTTTTTCGTCCGCTCTCTCCCTCTCTCTCTCGCTTTCTCTTTTGCATTACATATATATATATATATATATATATATATATAGGCGTTTTGCCGGGTGGACACTCGTGGCTCAGTTTTACTTTTGCGGTCATTTTCATAGTCGTATATAACGGTCAATCGTTCCGCGTCTCTATGAAATGTCAGCCGGATGGTGGAATTCGAACGGATGATCTTTTCAATGAAACGATGTTGCGCATTTCGGTGCTGCAACATTCCTGCATTTTCTACTCGTGTTTCTTTTTTTTTCTTTTTTTTTTTTTTTTTTTTTTAACGAAATGGATCGATCGATCGAGGGATGATTTTTCTATTTCGCCAATCCGAATTTGATCGTTGAAATGAGTTAATTTAGGAAGAGGAGGGGGAAATTTTACAAGATTTTCCTTTCGCAAGCGGGAAAGGAAAATCTAATCCAATCCGATATTAATTAATTCAACTTAAACCAATCGAGCAAAAGTGATACAAAATTAATCAAATTATTGTTGAGTTTGTTCAAGATTATTAGAAATGCATAACTCTTCTCTGCAAACCCAACTTATACGAAACTAAAATTAAATAATACTCCATCAAACGACAAATCGACCTCAGACGTCCATTCGTTCAACATCCACGTAATACAAAAGTAAAACGAAATAATATTAAAAGCGGATACGGATACGAGACAAACAGCTAACCAGCTCCATCTAACATCAAACATTAACCAATTCAGTTTGAACCGGTTGAAACGCATCTAAAGAGAGACAGTAAGAGAGAGAGAGAGAGAGAGAGAGAGAGAGAGAGAGAGAGAGAGAGACATTGGCGCGAATATCGGTTGCCACGGTTCGACGAGGGGGTGGAGGGGGCGGGTCCTCGAAACGAAGACGCCATCCGGAAAACGACGAGAAGGTAAGGAAGATATTTACCATCGTCTCCTCTTACAACCTCGGCAAACTTCAATTCCTCTTTTCCGCGTCTCTTCGCAACCCTCCTCCCCTCCCTCCTTCCCTCCCACCCTTGCCGCGTATTTGCAATCGGTTACTCGATGCTTAAACCCGACGAAAGGGGAGGAGGAGGGGAGAAGAAGGAGGAGGAGGAGGGGGAGAACCGCGCGGAAATAGACGGAGGAGAGGGTTTGGAGGATCTTGGCGTGTCGTAATTTAAGGTGAACGCATCTCTGGCGACTGGAAAAGCGAATAGGCACGGGGGAGGATAGAGCGAAAAGTGAATGTTTTCCCACCGAGTTTCATGGGGAGGGAAACGTAATACGAGACAGAGTTGGAGAGTTATCAAGAATCCGCGGTGGTTGATCGAAATTCCCTGTTTCCGGTTTAATCCCGCTACTCTACCCAACTGATGGATCATCCATTGTGATCCACCTCGAACGAGGATCGAACGAGGGAGAACGTTATGGTTTTTGGTTCTTTTGAGGAAAACAGGGCATTGAAAGGAGGAGGGGATGGAGACACGTGGCGATGAAAAAGGGGGACGAGGATGAGAATAATTTTAAACAACAATCGTTCCAACAAATTCTGTTTGTTTTTCTGTAATGGACGATCGAATTATTAGAAAGTTTGATTGAAAATTGGTAGATTGTTAAGATATAATGGAGCTAAGAATGATAAAACAAAAAAGAGAATCTTTTTCATTTGTGATCCTCGAGGATCGAAGAGAAAGGTTTCTGAGAAAAGAATGACGAGCATGGAAAAGGGAAATGAGGATGAAGTAACAATTTCCTCGATTTAATAAATGATTCTAGATATTTATCTGTAATTATTAAAACAGTGGAATGAATTTTGGAACGATAAACTTTAACAAAAGAGAGCATATTTTCCAATTGTGATCCTCGAGGATCGAAGAGGAAGGTTTCTGAGAAGAAGATGACGAGCATGGAAAAATGGGAGAATGAAGTAACAATTTCCTCGTTTTAATAAATGATTCTAGATATTTATCTGTAATTATTAAAATAGTAGAATTTTAGAACGATAAACTTTAACAAAAGAGAGCATATTTTCCAATTGTGATCCTCGAGGATCGAAGAGGAAGGTTTCTGAGAAAAGAATGACGAGCATGGAAAAGTGGGAGTGAGAAGGAAGTAACAATTTCCTCGTTTTTTAAAATTCCAAATATTTTTCAAGACGATGAAATTTTATTGGAAAGTTCGATTGCAAATCGGGTGCGTTGTTAAATGACAATGAAAGGTATACTTTGGGAACGATAAACCTTAACAAAAGAGAGCATCCTTTTCATTAACGGTAATTTCGAAGGAAGAAATTTTCAGTGTCGCGTTTAAATTCCCGTAGGAAATTACCGTCGACCCTGTTTAATATTGCACCTCGAGAGCTTAAATATTTGTGACTGTTCGTTGGATTATTATAAAAGTGTTGAAATCGGATTAAGGAATGCGCGATACAATGGAAAACTCGAAATCAAATATTTGAACCTCTCTCCTACCCCTGGAAGAGGATTTCCTTTCCCGCCCTCCCGCTCCTCCCCCGGTTTGGAGAACCGAAATAACCTGTGTCTATGAGGCCATTGTAGCAACGATTTCCATGGACTTGAATTCCCCGTTACCAGGCTTTTCCTCGGCTCATATAATTCGTTGTTGCATTCCCATCGAAATTTAATACCTGATCCCCCGATTTTAATTGTTTCGAGGACGATATTAAATCGAAGTGTTGTCAAGTTTCACGGTACCAATTATCTTTCACGATTCGTCTTTCGAAAATTGTATGAATAATAAGAGAAATGGATCGTGTTATAATATTAGAAGAAAGTTAAGAATTTTTTTAAAGATCGAGACGCGATCGAAAAATCGTGAGATGGCAAATTGGATTCATTTATAATTCGTGTAATAATAAATCGTTTAAATTGTAAAATTTTTATGCTATGCACTTTTGTTACTATTGTTCCAAAGAAGTTGGAAGGAAATTGAACGATTTCGAATTTTTCGAATTGATGAATTCTTTTTTTTTTCCCTTTTTTTGATCTCATTGCTATAAATTCAACAATTTGTTATTCTCTTACATACCTATATGTGGACATTATGGCTATTATTATTATTATTAAAATAAGACGAAAACGTATATCGGAGAATCGATTCTCGAATTATTAATACAGAAGAATTTTCGTCAACAAGGGGTTGTTGTAAATCTCTCTCCAATACCGAGCGACGATATTTTTCCACGATCTCGAAACCGCGAATCATAAGATCTATCGTAGGAGCTATCCAAAAAATTTCCTTTGTATCGTGCGCCGAGGGATCCGCGATATTAGTTCTCGTTGGTAGACGCAACAAACACGGGGTTGGTTTGGGGGG
>NW_006263423.1:223026-227452 GCF_000469605.1 Apis dorsata
GGGGTGTCGTGTCTTGCTTCCCTTTATTATTTTATTCCATGGCTTCTAGCCTGGCCAAGGGAAGAAAGAAACCGCCACTCCGTCGAAGACAAAAGAGAACGTGAAAGAGGAGAAACGAGAATGAAGAACGAGAGAGAGAAAGAGAGGGAAAGAAAGAACAAGGAGAAAAGTGCGTTGCGTTGGAGGGTTGGTTGGAAAGAGGAGGCAAGTATTATGAAAGTATTTTCCTAACCGACTGGCAAAGCCCCCGAAGACATTTATTCCGCGAAAAATGAAGTAAAATAAATGTAATGTAAAGAGCAAACTGGCTCTGGTACCGAAGAGGGCGTTGGTCTTATCCCTGTTCAACCTTCCTCATCCTTCCAAGCCTTTCCTCCTCTCCTCTTCCTCTTCCGCCACTTGTTCGCGGTCTCTCGAGGAGGAGAGAAGAGGAGAGGAGTAAAAAAAGAGGGAAGAGAGATCTTCGATACGGGAGAGAGCGTGAAGGAAAAGGAAAAAGAAGAGGAGGAGGAATGAGAGAAGAGGAGGGGAAAAAAAAAAAAAAAAGGAAAAGCGGTCGATGATGAAGATACTTCCAACAAGCTGTTCTATCTTTTCAACGTCTGTTCTTTGCCCGAAGGAGGGAGGGAACTGTTCTTTCCTCGACCTTCTTCATACTTCTTTCAATATGTTCTTTCATTCTCGAATCTCTCTCCGCGCCTTCTGACCCGCCCTCTCCATCGTACCCGTTTCACCTTCGTACGTTAAAGCTCCACTTTTCAACTTGACGTCTTTAATTCCTTTTTTCTTCTTCTCCTTCTTCTTCTTCTTCTTCTTCTCCTTCTTCTCCTTGCTTTTCTTCTCTCTTTTCCCCTTTTTCACATAATCGTCTTAGAAAGGGGACGCAACCATCCGGGAAACGCTCCGCGACACGCCGCGGAATTTTTCCTTTTTTTCCCTCGACCCTTCGTGATATCTTTGCCGATGTCTGAAAGAGAAACGATCTCTGCCTCATGCACGGAACAGGCGTATCGATGACGAATGCCGAGAAATTATTATGTAAACCTGTTTGATGGATCGTGGAACAGTTAGATTGTTTCATTATTTCGACCATTCTTTCTTTCTTTTTTTAATTTCTAAGGGATTAACGACGAGATAAAATAGGAATTTTAATAGGAATTTATAATAATTTAATACGCTATCCACTATAATATTGTGATAATATTATGATAAAATACAGAAACGAAGAAAAATTCTACTTGACAATTTGTTTTAAAGGAAAACAAAAAGGATATTAAAATAAAATACGTAGATACGTGTAGATATTTGCAAATATCGTTTGTATACGTTGAAATATCATGCAATGTTGCGATCAATTAATAACAGAGCTGGCTCGATTTAAATTCGAATAATATCTTTGAAAAATAAGAAAGATAATAATAATATAATTAATCAACAATAGCAGCAGACAAATCTGTTTACGAATTCGAGTAAAGAAAAACGGCCTCTCCCCTCCTTTCCCCAATTGACAATGGCCGATACAATACGGTAGGATAACAATTACCATAACAATCACGATATCAACAACTCGATCGATTTCCTTTGAAATTCATCACTGGAAACGATTGTTCCCCGAAGAAAGGATTATTTCGTAAGATACTCGATTGGCATCGTCCCCTTTCCCTGTTGGAGAAGGTGAGACGAAGGTGGATGGATCTATTGACTCTGCCAGTCTACGACCGTCCTTGGTGGTAATTCGAGAGGAAGCTCTGAACGCCGATGAGAGTCGACTGATTGCGAGTCACGAGGGAGAAAGAATCTTTCTCTCTCTCTCTCTCTCTCTCTTTCTTCTCTCCTCCCTCGCAGTTTAACGAGGTTACCGACGAAATCGGCAAAACAAGTCGGATATAGTCCTCCTGCTGCAGGAGGAATCATTATCCGCCTCGTGGTCTTCGATTTCAACCGAGAGAGAGAGAGAGAGAGAAAGAGAGAATCTCTGCGTGTAATAATTGGAAGAAGAATGTCTTCGAAGGGGATGAAGAGAAACGTGTAATGTATTCCGTATAAATATTAATGAACGGAGGAAAAGTGGAATTATCGAAGGAAAGAGTGTAATGGACGAAGAAAATTCGGTGATGGAAAGAAGAAAGAATTCTGATAAAGGAAAATTATTTCTCTTTCGCGATGGGGATCTTTCGTGTAAGATTTTAATTTTGTTTAGATTTAGATTCGGATGTTTTGGAATTTTTTTTTTTTTTTTTTTTTTTTGAAACATTAAAATTTGGGATATCGGAGATTTCTTTTCTTTTTTTCAGAAATGAAATAAATTAGATCGAATCATTCAAAAATTCTTTTTTCCTTTGTTGTATTAATTAGGAATCAATGATATTTATTTAATTCGATAGATTCTCGAGAGTAATAGAATCTTAATTTTTTTTTTTTTTTAAATTATTGGATTTCGTGAATCACGTGGGTGATTTCAAAGTTTTAATGTAAATCTTTATAAACAATCTTTTTTCTTTGAAGTGTAATTTGGATACGTCTCTTTAAATATAAAATTAAAATTAAAAATTTAAAAGTTTGATATAATATAGCGGTATCCTCGAGTTTATTGTCATTGTAAATCGGAAAAATTCACGCAAAGAATAAAGTAAAACATTTTACAGAAAATTTTATATTGTTTTCACATTTAACTTCATCGTACAGGAATTCTATACTTCTCGGTTATCAACGTTGTCGAAGAAGACATATTATCGAAAGAAAAATACGGACATGTTTGCCGATGGAACGATTAAAAACTCGGGAGAAAAATATTTTGAAACGGATATATTAAATCAGGCGCCACCGTTAGAAATTGCACTGGATGTTGCCATTGTTCTCAGTTTCTCGCATATCTGAGAATTACGCTAATTAAAATCGTTAATAGTGGAAAACTTGTGGATTTAATTAACCAAAGTATCTTCTCTTCTCAGCAACCGGTCAGCAACCGCTTGATACAATTAATTGTGATTTAACGATCGGCTATATCTCCTTCAAAAAGTAGAAGAATCTGGAAATTAATTCGATAATCGATCAATTATGAAACCTTCCTTCCTCTCTTTATTTTGTCGAATAATAATTTTTAATAAATAAAAAACAAATGGAACGATACTCTATTGAAAACGAATCCAACGATAATTAAAATATTCTCATTATTTCTCATAGAGCGCGAAGAAGAAAACGCTTTAACAAAATTTCGAATAAATTATCTCCCCCCTGTTAAAGTAGAAAATCTAGAAATTAAATCAGATCACCGCTGAAAAAGAATTAATCGGAAAATTCGTCTCAACTCCCCTCGAGCGCAAATCCCGCCGTTGAAATGTACAATCTCTCGATTCGTATAGAAAAAAAAAAAAAAAAAAAAAAAAAAATTCCCAATCGAACAACTTCAATCGATGCATCCGCATATCTAAATATAATTTCAAACTTCGTTTCAACGTGTCACTTTGTAATACTTTAATGAATTCGTCTTTGCACGCACAAAGAGGGAGAAAGAGAGAGAGAGAGATAAAAAGAAGCGGAAGCAAGGAAGAAATAAATGAACATCGAAGTAAGGGAATGGCGAATCGTAAGGATCTGCGGAAAGAATACCGCGCTTTAAATGATTCTCCAGGGTGAAGGAGGGGAGGGGGGAGGAGGCAAGTGGAAACTTTGCAATCACGTTCTGCAATAGTTTCTCATTAGTTGAAGAGTGTACGGGGGATACGCTAGCTGCGCCTGGCATCTAAACTGCAGTTCCGCTCTTTCCTGGACTCGCGATAGTTTGATATCGAGGAGAGGTGAATCGAAGAGGATGGAGACGTTGAACACGATATTCCACCCGGAATAGCTCGAGATTGCCATTTCCTTAGCCCACCCTTCTCAACAATTCGTTCCCTACCCGTGTCGAGAATCGAACACGCGTTTCCGTTTAAATAAAACATGCATCAGAGCCCTTGTCGAAGTGTTTTCATTCAGAATTTTTACATCGAGTTCGGTTTTTTTTTTTTTTTTTTTTTTTTTTTATTTCGGGATCGTTTCATTCAGAATTCGTATCGATCGATCGACGTATTCGATGCTCCTTTTCCAAGTTGAAGAAGAATCTTTTTTGATATAGCGTAGTGAGAAGTCACATATTCAATCGAAATCTTAATTCTTCAAGATTCGAATTCACGAATTATTTAAATCTTAATTCTTCGTTCGAGAATAACGATTCGAATTTACGAATTATCGAAATTTTAATTCCTCCTTTGTTGAAGAAAAACGATTCGAATTCACGAATTATCGAAATTTTAATTCCTCCTTTGTTGAAGAAAAACGATTCGAATTCACGAATTATTTAAATCTTAATTCTTCGTTCGAGGATAACGATTCGAATTCACGAATTATCGAAATTTTAATTCCTCCTTTGTTGAAGAAAAACGATTCG
>NW_006263423.1:227569-227801 GCF_000469605.1 Apis dorsata
AATAACGATTCGAATTCACGAATTATCGAAATTTTAATTCCTCTTTTGTTGAAGAAAAACGATTCGAATTCACGAATTATTTAAATCTTAATTCTTCGTTCAAGGATTTAAATCTTAATTCTCCATTTGAATTCACGCATTATTTGAATCTTAAATTCTCCTTTGGAGAATCGTGAAGAAATGGAAGAAGCAAAAATAAAAATAATAATAAAAAAAAAAAAAAAAAAAAAAA
>NW_006263423.1:227987-230254 GCF_000469605.1 Apis dorsata
ATGATATATATATATCTTTCCCCGTGTCTCGTTAATTAAGCCGTGCAGAGGTTACAATGACATATCGGAGATATCCAGCGTTTGAACTTTGATGAGAACGATGTCCGTATAGGGGCGGTTAATGCGGTGACACGCACTGGGACACCCCAGAAGGGAGTGGCCCCGGCCCCGGCCATTCTGGTCATTGCTCAGTCGATAATTACTTACCCCCGGCTTAATGTGGGAAGCTCATCAAACTGGCTGTGAAATATCGTTTTCACGCGCACATATATGCGCCTGAATCAACGACGGGGTAGCTAGGATCGGGACACGTATTACGGATACCGAAATTTATCATGTTTGCCCGCAAAGGGTATCAGCCGCTTGATGAACCTTCCCCCATGAAGTTTCGATCGTACGGTATTCGAAGGATCAGAAATTCTGCCAAGATTTGCACGAATGGATTATCCAACTTCGTCCATTTCTGTTTCAGAACATGGAATTTCCGAAAAGGAGTTCATCGGTGTTCTTCCTCTTCGATGAATCGGTATGTACAATTTTTATTACAATTAATATATATTTTCAGTTTAATTATTATTTGTTTTCTAGCCTTTTTAAATTCGAATTTGAGATACACGTAATGATACAGATTATCGATATCAATTACAAGAACGGAAGAAGAATGGAAGGGATGATTTCTTTTCCATCGCCAGAATCGATATCGAACTTTAGCTTTGAGAAAAGAATATAAAAAAAATTAGCCTTGGAAATAATTAAGGATCCGCGAAATTAAAAAGTCTATCCTTAACAACATCGGCATGATTGCACCGATTCTCTTCTCCCTTCTGTCTACTGAACGGAGTCTTCCTTCCTCTATCTCTCCCTCTTTCTCCCCCTCCCTGATACCTTTTTTCCGCGGACATTAAAACTCGATGAAAGAGATTCTCTGCCCACTTCCGCGGCAGCTTATGCCCTTAATTAATAACCCAATTGCATCCGGAACGATACGTATAGCCTATTGGCCACGCTTCCTCGAGCTTTTACTCTTTCCCTTTCTTTCCTTTTTATTTCTTCTCAACGGTTGGAAGAATGTATATATACTATTTTCGATTCATTTTCGTTTCTTTTACTGTTTTTTTCTTTTTTTTTTTAAATTCTATCCAATATTAAATGTAACAAAAATTGAAACATTGATGATTCAATCGAGGAGAAATTAAATAATATAATATTTTTATGCTACGTGTGTGAATAACATTGCTAAAATACTGTATTGATGTAACATAACGTAAGTTTAATTTAAAAAAGATATGATATGATATATTATATTGTATAGGAGTTTTAAATTAAAAAAACCAGTTAAACTGGAAGAGAAGCGAGGTATAACTTAACGAAAAACGGGAAGAAAATATGAAGCAAGATTTTTAGATAGAGAGGAGCGAATTCTCCACTCCGCTAATACAGGCCTCCTATAAATTGAATTTCGACTGAATTCGTTCAGTCGATCAGTCGCGATTTTTATTCAGGGATCTATTTCTCGGAAAGATGGAGTGGCCTTCATGTGCGTTGAAAGTCGCGCAAAGTTTTATTGGTCGAGAGGTATCGCGCGTGATGGGAATAAAAATCGGTGCACGTCTCTCTTGTACGCGTTCCCCTAATACGTAATGAAACACAATATTCTGTGTTATGAAGGATCGAGGATCTAATCGGTTCGATTCGAACGAACCGATTTTTCGCGAATAATTGGGAAATATTTTTCGTTTTCGTCGTTCGAAAGAAAATTGTAATAAAATTTGCGAGGAAGAAAAAAAAAACTTTGACGATTTATTCATCGATGATAAAATAATTTTCTTCTGTTAAAAAAGTATTTTTATTCTTATTCTGCTTTCGAATAATACACGATCTTGGTTAGAAAAAGAGAAGATAAATTCTTTCAAAAGCTGGCTTGGAGAACTTTTTCGCGGGGGAGGGAGAGGAGGAGAGGGAGAGAGGATTAACGAGCGATTAAAAATCGAAGAAACAATGGTCGGAAAATTGCGAAAACAAACGAAGTAAACAATTTAGAGATATCGAGGTGTATTTTTCTCTTCTCCATCTATCCAGGATCAATTAAAAAAGGAAAGGAATTCGAATTATTAACAAATTGTTGTAAGTGCGTATCGATATAAACTACTACGGACTATCGGATAATCTGCAGGGATTAAAATCGAAAGCAAAAAATAAAAAAAAAAATGAAAAAAAATAGAATAAATAAAAATGAAAAAAAAAGAAGCAAAAAAAAAAAAAAAAAA
>NW_006263423.1:230659-234053 GCF_000469605.1 Apis dorsata
AGGAACAGCAAGTTTATCGGATTCCATAAAAACGCTGCGAGCGTAACAATAATTTCGCGAATAAATATAAACATCAAACAGAAAAATATCGCATAGAATCGAGTCGTCTACTCAAAAAATGAAGATTTGATCCGTGTTTCGAAAAAAGAGGATAAATATTTAAATATATATATGTAAATTCCATCACAAAAAAAAATCAGATATATGAAATCAGATTTGTTTCAATCTGAAAATAATCGAAATCTCTAATCGTGATTGTTGCAACCTTCCTCCATCTTTGTCAGTTTGAATTCATATATACATTCAATCGTAAAATACACTCATGCATCTTTGACTCGAATTCAATTCAATCAAATCATGTCACATTAATACAATAATTTTGTTTGTGAATATTGTGAATATAAGATAAAAATCAAGCCTCGAAGATAGAGATCCTCGAGATAGAGCTAGATATTAAGCTACGAAAATTTATTCAAGTTTTGAAACTTCCAATTGAAAAAGAAAAAGGGGGATAAAAATCGTTGACTCGCAGATTGAGATTTTCCCTCGAGAAAATGGGAAGAAAGAAATATTTCCCAACAAAAAATTCTCAACGAAATCAGATTTTTCAAAAATCGACTAAGCAGTAAATATCGTTCGATGCAAAGCACGTTAACGCTGTTTCGGCCGAAGGAAGGGGAGGGGCGAAACGCGAATTGTTATCGAATTTTCCTCCGTTCTGCCCAAAGTACTTATACAAGAAGGGTAGTGGTTGGAAAAGCGGGGCAATTTCGAAGTGCAGGAAGAAAACGATAGCTTTTACGCGAGTGTCGAACGCCACTTTGTTGGCCGCATAACGTATCGGGGTGGGGTCAACGCAGCGGTTAAATGGGCCTCTCGACGAGCAAACAACCAGAGTTTCGTAAGAGGTCGTTAATTGTGTTTGTTCGTCGAAATCGTTGCGCGTGGCCGCCTTGTTATTCCACTATTTTTAGTCGGTGTTTAGTGGTAGTTTTTAAACCAATAGAGATCGAAGTATTGTTGAAACAATATCGATATATTATTTATTATTCGGGATGGGATAATTTGACGATGGAGAATTTCGGTTATTCGAAATTTCGTGGGGCTTCGAATATCGGTGGCGATTATCGATTATCAACATTATGCTCGAATAAACATCGTATCTCGTATATGCACTTCTCGTACACGCCTTGATATCTCGTTCGAGATGCGGCAAAAATAATTAGACAGAGGTAATTACAAGTTTATCGTACGCGTTTATTTATTAAAATAGCGGGCAAAATTGTACAATATTTTGCATAAATAAACGCGAAGAGGAAAGTTGTACGTGAAAATATCCAAGGTAAATTTC
Organism: Apis dorsata; assembly: GCF_000469605.1. Lineage (NCBI taxonomy): Eukaryota > Metazoa > Arthropoda > Insecta > Hymenoptera > Apidae > Apis > Apis dorsata. Next base: position 232,011 of record NW_006263423.1, read on the forward strand.
AAAGGTATTATGATATTGATAACAAACATTTCTTCGTTTCGATTTCGATAAAAATTCAAATCTGCGCGTAAACATCCGCGCTCTAAAAATAATAATAATAAAAAGAAAAAAGGGGGGACGAGAAGGGGGAGGGCGTCAAATAAGCGCGTCCACCGTTTCAGCAATTTTTTCCCTCCCTCGTTGCAGAGGGTGTGAAGAAGACGAAAGAAGAGAGAGAGAGAGAGAGAGAGGGGGGGGGGGGGGGGGGGGGGGGGGGGGGGCTTGGAAATCGTAGCAGAGCTCGATAGTTCAGGGCTCGAACGGTCATACTTGTTCTTATTATAAGGATACAACGGGTATTGCGTAAGCAGCTTGATCTGTCGACCCCTTGAAATCGAAGAAGATTGTAACTGTAGGGGTAGCCGTTGCCTCCGGGGCGTGTTTCGCTCACGACTCGCTTTATTACATCGGCTTCCTCTTGTTCCACGATTCGCTCGACACCTCGCTCGTCTTCGCACCCCCTTCTATCTTTTATTTCTCTTCCACTTATTTCTTCTTCTTCTTCTTCTTCTTCTTCTTCTTCTTCTTCTTCTTTTTTCGAAATCTTGCGTTTCGAATCGATAGGCACCTTTGTGCAATCGCATGCTTTGCTTCCTCCCCCCCACCTCCGATTTCTCGATCTCGTTACTCGAGGAGGAATGAGTTTCTCGTTATTCTTGGTCGTTCCTCCGACTCTCTTGCATGAAAAAACGAATTTTCGTATCTGGATTCTAATCGTTTGGAATTGTACAAATGGAGTACAGATTGGAAATCTTGCTCTGTTGTTTCGCATCCATGTATTGATTGTTTTCCATAAAACGCGTGGCATTTATCGATATCATTTAGATAAAAAGTTAATTAACAGGTTGATCGAAATTGGTGATGGTATTCAAATTCGCACATTGTTTTAAAGGAATCTAGATTTCGATTAAAGAAAGAGGTTTCAAAGTTACTTATTTGGTAAGTTTTTTTTTATTCTTTTTAGATTCGAGAATATAAAATTTCCCGTTTATTTCAATATTTCTTTCTTTATTTCCTTCGTAAAAACGGAACGGAATTATTATTACTGGAACAATATTCGTCACGATTTCACTCGATTTCACCCGTGCCGAGTTATCGGCAACAAACAAAAGAGGTCGTGTTATATCTGCATTTTACGTCCGCGCAATTTCCTCCCCGGCCATTGTGTGCACGCGAAACAAGAATTGCGCGTAGAAGTGTTCCTTCCGAATCCTTTTTCCTTATGCATTATATTTCAAATCGATGACTGCAGTCAATGCAATCTCGCCATTCGAATCGAGATGGAAGAGATTCTGAAATTGTATACCGTTGTTCGTTTGTTTCTACATGTAGTTTCCCATTTTATCCTATTTCTCTTTCTCTTCTTTTCTTCTTTTCTTTTTTTCTTTTTTTTTTTTTTTTCGACTAAGAGAATAATAGCAGCATTACCGTATTCCGTTACAGCGCTTAGTTTGCATCGCGTTTCGCGTCGAGGAAGATAAAACAAACTATCGATTATCTATAACGAATTAACTTTTTTCTATCAAAACTTTGCGAGTGATTGCAAGGTAATTTTTAATAAGTAATTTATAATGAATTTGCCCCCCGAGTATTAGGAATTAAAATTTCTCGTGTCCCTACTCGTGCCTTTAGCAATTATTTGTCGCGAGAGTAAATCTATCTGTTAAAGTAAATTAAATTTTAATGGAAAGTATTCTAAATTCCCTAAAAAAAAATCTTCATTCTCAGATTTGAATTTCAAAATTCCAAACTGTCTAATCTATAAACTTTCTCTTTTCAAAAATTATCGTCGTTCCATCGAGAGAAAAGAGACATCGCGTCATTTGATCTAACATAATCCATCTCGCAATTCTCATAAAAATTCTAAAAAATTATCCGCGTCACGATTCTCGTCTCTTCGATTTCAAAACTCCCGCCATTCCTCGTCGACTTTCATCGCTTTCGTACTTTTCAATAATTTTACGTTCGTCTATCATCGAAAAAAAAAAAAAAAAAAAAAAAAAA
>NW_006263423.1:234281-242328 GCF_000469605.1 Apis dorsata
TACAATTTAATCACGGACATTTAGCATCCCGATTAAAATTGGCCGAAACATTGGGAGGCGGCCATTGCGGACGTCGCTGCCGGCCCTGTTTTTCAGCCGATACCGATGGAAATTAAGCAGACCGTGATATCTGATCATTCTACCGTTTTATATGTATATCTTTCGCTCGGTGGCGTTGATTTTGATTTTTCCCATCGGTTAGCGGTCAGCTGGAAAAGCGACAGGAATTCTGTCCGGGCGGCCGTTCGAAGGGGATGGTTGGTAATTAAGGGTGAAGGGCAAGAGTGGGTGGAACGTTACTGGCAATTAATTTTCGCATCGTTTCAATTTACTGTCTCGCTTTTTATTGTCCTTAACTTAACCCATCTACGCTCTTTCATCTTGCAAGAACATATATTCGTATTTGCTTGCCATAATTGAGGATTAGATTTCGTATAAGTACACGTTTTCGTAATTTAAGAAAACTTTGAACTTCTATAACTTTTAAGATAGTGACTTTTAGTTAACGAATAAGAGATCGTTAGAAGCGTGGAACCTTTCTCCTTAAAATACAGTTTGATTTATTCCAATACGACTTCCGGTTCCATAGATATCGACGCGTAAAAGAAAAGATGATTTTACCTTGAACCGATTAAAATTAAGAAAAGTTTGAACCGCTATAACTTTGAAAATAGTGACTTCCGGTTAACGAATAAGAGATCGTTAGAAGCGTGGAACCTTTCTCTTTAAATTGTAGTTTGATTTATTTCAATACGACTTCCGGTTCCATAGATATCGACGCGTAAAAGAAAAGATGATTTTACCTTGAACCGATTAAAATTAAGAAAAATTTGAATCGCCATAACTTTGAAAATAGTGACTTCCGGTTAACGAATAAGAGATCGTTAGAAGCGTGGAACNCTCTTTAAATTATAGTTTGATTTATTCCAATATAACTTCCGGTTCTCTAGATATCATCGTGTAAAAAAAAAAGATAATTTCAAATCATTTATTTTGAACCGATTAAAATTAAAAAAAGTTTGAACCGCCATAACTTTGAAAATAGTGACTTCCGGTTAACGAATAAGAGATCGTTAGAAGCGTGGAACCTTTCTCTTTAAATTATAGCTTGATTTATTCCAATATAACTTCTGGTTCTCTAGATATCATCGTGTAAATAAAAGGGTAATTTTTTTCGTTTATTATCTTTATCCTTGTTAGTTATTCGGACCTCTCGCTCGCACCTTCTCTCACTGACCTATTCCAAACACCAAACAAGCGACAGACGCGATTCTTGGAAAAACGTAATATACGATTCCAGAAAAAAATATAGGTCAGTGGGTCGCGAATCCACTTCATAATATTTGTACAATCTTAAGCATATTACGAATACTTTGACTCTTTATATCTCGACAACCGATTAAGATACCGGGATAAAACAAAAAAGGGCTTCAACTGTATTGTTTTCTCTATTTATTGAGTAAGTTTCGATGACAAAATTCTTCGTTTCTTCTCACAATTTCTTTTCGACTCGCAATTGATTGTTGTGATATAAAATACATACAAAAATATAATTTAGCGAACGAAATTATATTTTTGTATATAATTATATTTAATATATTTATAAAATATAATTTTTTACGTATATTCATTGAATATTTGACTCAAGTTACGTATACACAAAATGTACAATAAAGTATTCTTTATCAAAAATCGTTCCTTCTTACGTGAGGAATTATCCTCTTTCAATTTCGTGATTTTCGATGCATCCTGTACACAAGCGTGCACATATACACGTTGGAAGACGCCTTTCAACCGTATCGGCCACCGCTGGTTTAAGCTTTTGCCCACGTTCAAGTGTTAATACCATGATTAATATGCGCCACCTTGCTTTTCACCAGACCAACGTCTCTCCCTCTTTCAAAACCAGCTTTCTCTCGGGTCTCGCGCGCGCGCACAGGGATATCCATCCCACCGGTATTCATACCCCACTCGCAATAAATTCCATTTCGTGTTTATTAAACGTGCAGCATGCAGCGCACGCTGTTCCGAATTTTTATTAATTGTGCTCGAGTCGATGGTTCATGGATTGAGAAAGGTAATTGGGTTTGTTTCGAATCAAATGGCTCGAATTTGATGTAGTGGAGAGAGTCGGATCAGGGGGAAGATTGATATAATTTTATTATTTTTATATTATTTTGAAAAAAATCTATATGAATATTCATTTTGCGAATTTGTTATATAATTTAAGAAATTATATGTATGTAATTGTTTCGATTAATATCAAAGCAATTCTTATATGATCAGAAGCAAAATTAATTCATCAGTTTCAATTACGTTTCAATGTTTTAATTATCAGTGATGAAGAAATGATCACAGATAAGATAAGATTGTAAATTACAGAGGTAAGGTCATTTTGCGTAAGATATAATCGATGTTTCGTTAACAAAAAAACAAAAAAAGGAAAAAAAATTACACTCGATTAGTCGATTGAAATAATATTCCCTAAGAAATAGAGTCACTATCGAATTGGTCCCAGCGCAGTCACAGTTTAGCTGCAATTTTTTTCGATACGAATATTTCGCGGTGGCTTAACTCTTATACGATGGAACGCGATTATAAAGGCAGAGGGATTTACGTAGGAGGATTTTACGGGCAGATTATGGTAGTTTCTAAAATGTGACGACTGTGCATCGATATTTTGTTTAATATTTTTGCCAAGTCGAGCACATTTTCACGCTACGATAAATATTTTTCCCCCTGTACGTGTTTTGCTACACTTAGGATTACGTGTTTGGTGTCTTGCTGTTTACTCCCCGTGTAATATTTTCATTTTTTTTAATCTTTCCCGCATTAACGTATTTAAAAAAATTACATACATTCTTACCTAGGAACAAAATGTTTAATATTCAAGAAATAGAATAATTTTTAAAATTAAACGATCTCCTCGTAGATGTATATGTTTTTAATTTTGTTCGAAATTTATCAATATTTATCTTGTAAAATAATTTGCTATGTCGTATAATTTACATTATTTTGATTTTCTATATATATATATATCAAAATATTAAATTATATTTTAAAAAATATAAGATATATTCTCAAGTAAAATATTTAATTTTCGTTTATATGATATTTATACAATTAATAGATAAAAAATTTTTTCTATTTCTTTCTAATAAATAGTATCATACATATAATTAAGAGAACATATAATTTATAAATCTATTAATTCTTTATGATAGGAAACGTGTAAGTGTTTGCGCTGGGCAAAATGATCGATCAGATTCGTCGTTGCGATGTTCTTAATTATTTATCGTAAGATGTACGATGATGAATGCCATTCGTAAAACAACGAGTTACGTTAAATTAACTTTGAAATTGGCCACCGGATCTGAAGTTCACATATCAATTTTGAATATTAAGGAAGACTGATGAACACTTTTCAGAACGTATTTATAAACATTTTAGAAACTTCGTGGAACTCGTTTCGACGTATTAAAAGTTATTAACCCATCGTGTGCTAATCAAATTTTCACATATTTCCATTATTTTTTACAAGAAAAATACATATCGCAGAGGATATACGCAAATAATGTAAGTATTGTAATAAAATATTATAAAATGTTGTAAAAATAAAATATCATAATTTTAAAATTAAATTTTTTATGTTGCAGAGAGTAATATAGTTTATCTAGATGTATTTTACGTAAAAATTTGCATTTCCATATATCTTTTCGAAAATTTTTGATAACTTAAAAGGGTGAATTTGTAAAAGGGTAAGTACGAAATAGGTAAGTATGACAAATATTAATTACTAACTAGTTTTAAGTAAAATGATTAAAAAAATGTTTTATCTGAACGAGAAACGATTAAAAAGGTAAGTATAGGAAAGGTAAGTATAAAAGGTAAGTAAAAAAGGTAAGTATTTTATTTTACAAAAAAATTTTATTCTATTAATACAAAATTGATACAATGTATTGAAAAATGTTCTGTTTATAAACATTGGAGTGTTTATTTACATTCTCCAATGTTTATTTACATTCTCGGTTTGTTTATTTACATTTCCAATGTTTATTTACAAAAATTTTCGAAAATTTCAAGATTTCTGGGCCCAGGAATTGAAATTTCGGTTTGTTTATAAACATTGGAGTGTTTATTTACATTTTCCAATGTTTATTTACATTCTCGGTTTGTTTATTTACATTTCCAATGTTTATTTCCAAAAATTTTCGAAAATTTCAAGATTTCTGGGCCCAGGAATCGAAATTTTGGTTTGTTTACAAACATTGGAATGTTTATTTACATTTTTCAATGTTTATTTACATTCTCGGTTTGTTTATTTACATTTCCAATGTTTATTTCCAAAAATTTTCGAAAATTTCAAGATTTCTGGGCCCAGGAATCGAAATTTTGGTTTGTTTACAAACATTGGAATGTTTATTTACATTTTTCAATGTTTATTTACATTTTTCAATGTTTATTTACATTCTCGGTTTGTTTATTTACATTTCCAATGTTTATATACAAAAATTTTCGAAAATTTTCTGGTTCCCAGAAATTTCAACAGTTTACTTAATTCTAAATACTTACCTTTTATACTTACCTTTTATACTTACCTTTTATACTTACCTTTATCACGTTTTCAGGAACTTTTTTACATTTTTTAATCATTTTACTTAATTCTAATTTTAATTAAATTTAACACACTTACCTTTTTACGTATCTGTTTTTTAAGCTGCCATATGGTCCAGAATTAAACTTGTACCTCTCTTAATTGTACAAGATCGAGGAAGGATCTGAAGGATCGCTGGTGGGACTAAGTTGATTAATACGTCGCAATACTGGATGGAATACCTGTAAAAATATATATACTACAAATATATAGAATACAAGATATGGGGAAACATATATATATATACACACGCAACGCGTAGAAATACAAATAATATACACGTAATATGTAATATAATATGTAACATATAAAAGAATAAATATATGAATAAATATACATACAAAGTCTTTTTTATTTAAATACATTGAAATATCTTTTAAAGAAAAGGAATTGTAAATTAGAAAGAGTATAGAAATATGTTCGATATATCGAGATACATTACCAAATTAAAACAATCAATATACTCTCTCTCTATAAACAATTCTTCCCTTAAAATATATTTCAAACATTACCTTTTATCACCCTCTCTACTGCTACCGAATTTCCTTTCTACCTCTCTATTTTGAACTATCGTATCCACTATCGTATCCGTTCCCCAAATCCAATTCCTTTTCCAAATTTCCAACCGTCCCTCGAACGAACTACCTTCACGATCTCCCTAAAAAAAAAAAAAAAAAAAAAAAAAAAAAAAAAGAAAAAAAAAAAGAAAACGCTCCACAAACGATCCCACCAACGCGTTCCATCCACCACGTTTTTTTTTTTTCTTTTTACTTTTTTTCTTTCCATCGTTGCTCGCCCTTTTAAACACGGTCCACAAAAATCCCCCAGCAAACCGGGTACGGTCACGGTTGCTTAATAACAATTATTAACCGAGGTAATCCTTACATCGGGGCGCGACGGTGGCATAAAGAAAGGCGGTGGTGGGGGAGGTCGGGTAGTTAGGTGTGTACAAGGATTTACGAGAGGTCCTATTTCACGCGCCTAACCAGCACTGGATCCTGGCCTCGTGTGGGTCACCGTGCACGCTTGTACACGGTTGTACTCCCGGTTGTGCGGGGAGGGATGGCGCAGGGTTACACGGGCCTTTCCCCGTGTGGTTAGGGGCACACGTACGCTGGGGGCAATAGTTTTCAGCTACCGGCACTCATTTGTAACTCGAGGCCAAGCCGAGGTTCGGCTTTATTGCTGCCATAAAGATCTCGGATTCCTCTCTCGGTCTTTCTTCCTCGCCCGCTCCTGTCCCGACGTAGTTAGCATCGAGCGTACCGTGTCGCGATTTACGCAAATTAGCGGCGGGAAGAGAAACTTGTCCGCGTCCTCCCCACTCTCTTTATTTTCCAGCAGGTCCAGGAGAAGGGAAGGAGGTATCGTTTGATTGGTTTTGGAATTTGATTTGGCGTACCTGTTGACGAGTTGTTGATTAGTTTTTTTGTGAGATGGGAGTTTTTTCTTTTTTTATTTATGTATTTTGTGAGGGGAGGATTTGTTCTGTTCTCGATTCTCGAATTGCTGTAAGTTCGGAGATAATGGTTTCTGGTTAATGGATCATTGGAGAAGCAGAGCTTTATTCTTTATGTTTTTTCGTTTATCCCAATATGACTTTCGATTCCTGAGATATCGTTCTATAAAAATGATTTTTAATCATTTAATTAATCGAGTAAAATTAATAAAACTTTGAACCATCATAATTCCGAAGATAATAAATTTTGATCAATGAATGAACGATAATTAGAAGCGTGAAAGCTTCCCGTTTAAAATGCATTTTGATTTATTTTAATACGATTTTTGGTTCCTGAAATATCGTTCTGTAAAGGAAAGAATGTTTTTTAAATCCTTGAATCGACTTAAAATTAACAAAATTTTGAACTACTATAATTTTTAAGATATTGACTTTTTGTTAATTAATGAATTATCATTAGAAGCACGAAACCTTCCTCTTTAAAATGCATTTCGATTTATTTCGATATGTTTTTTGGTTTCTAAGATATCTGTAAAGGAAAGAGTGATTTTTAATCATTTACCTTGAATCGATTAAAATTAACAAAACTTTGAACCACTATAATTTCTAAGATATTGACTTTTTGTTAATTAATGAATTATCATTAGAAGCATGAAACCTTCCTCTTTAAAATGCATTTCGATTTATTTCGATTTGTCTTTTGGTTCCTAAGATATCTGTAAAGGAAAGAGTGATTTTTAATCACTTACCTTGACTTTGTACCACTGTAACTTCTAAGATATTGACTTTTTATTAACTAATGAATGGTCATTAGAAGCACGAAACCTTCCTCTTTAAAATGCATTTTGATTTATTTCGATACGACTTTTGGTTATCGAAATATCGTCATGTAAACGAAAGGATGATTTTAATCATTTACCTTGAACTGATTAAAATTAGCAAAACTTTGTATCACTATAACTTCTAAGATATTGACTTTTTGTTAACTAATGAATGGCCATTAGAAACGTGAAATTTCCTCCTTTAAAATGCATTTTGATTTATTTCTATATGACTTCCGGTTCCCGAGATATTATCGTGTAAAAAGAAAAGTTACTATTTCTTTTCGTTTAATCGGATCTCTCGCTTGCACTTTGTCTCATTGACCTATATTAAACAAGAGATAAACAATGATAAACAATTCTTGAAAAATCTCGAAAGAAAAGAAAAGAAAATATAGATCATTTACTCGCGTGTGCATTCATAATCTCTGTCTTAAGCATTATGATTACTTTGAACGATTATATCATAATCGATGAAGCAAAAAGAAGTTTTAATGGGATACATGAATTATGTATATTCTCTGTATAAAAATCCACAATCTGATTATGACAATAAACTAAACATTTCGAAATAAATTTCTTACTTTAATTAAAAGTTCGAATCAAATGCAAACATTGGAAAACTCTGATGGAGCTAACTAAGTTAAATAAATATTTAAAAAAAAAGAAAAATGTGAAAACGGATATCCGAACCAGTGCCAATGGCAGGATTTTTCGTTCCTCAGGGAACACAGTATTTGATACTTTTTCAGATACCTGATACTTGAAGCAAACATTTAAAAAAACTTAAAATTTTACGAACCAAAAGAGAGAAGGAAATAATAAAATATAACAATCTCTATTACGTACTTATATATATATATATTTTTTTTTTTATTTTCCCCGTATAGAATTTATTCAATAACACGAAAAAAAATCTGTAAAAAAGTTCGACCCACTCCTTCTGAAACGATAAAAATTAAAATCATATTTTGTCATAAATTCATTATTATTAATAATAAATTGATGATAAAGGTATAATAATGATCTCGATATCTATATACGAATTCGTGTAATAAATATTCGTGTAAATGAAAGGGCAAGAGGGTAAAAGGGGAGAGTAGAATTTTAATA
>NW_006263423.1:242536-247253 GCF_000469605.1 Apis dorsata
TCCCCATTTGCCTTCCCATCAACGGCCCGAAGGGATTTCGGTTTATATACGCGGCATCGCGATGGATGCAAATGCAGTAGTCATCAATTTACGGTATTACGACAAAGTACTCACGCATAGAGCTCATAGTTCACTTTGCTTGATCCGCTTACGAGTGGTGCTATCGACATCTTTGACGGAAGATATCATAGTTGGAATTTTGAAACACGTAGTTCGGCTCGTCCTTCCTAATTGCTCGATCTATTAAACTCGTACACGAGGAATATCGAATAAAATATAACCTGTTTTTATTCAACTCTTCAATGTCTCCCTCGATCCTTATCTCAATACCTAAAAAATATCGAATTTTAATAATATCCCAAAATTGTTTAAATTCATTTCATTTTTTAAAAATCTTTCTCTTATCAAATATCGAAGATTCGTCTCATCGAAAACATATATACTTCTATACGAATCCAAAAGAAAAAAAAATCTGTATTCAACAATCCGTAACTATAAAAATCTTAAAATCCTTACAGCTGCGTCCCACGATCGTGTGTCGATTAATTTTTTTCCTCGCCGCCGCGCGAAATCGCAGATATTCCACCTTAGAATTTTCATCCGAGGAGTACACGGGGAAAGCAGCTTATTAACAAAGTTAAATTAAGTAAAGTTTCCAACTCTGATTACCTATGGCCCGCGTCACACGGGCCGATTTTAGTTTGCTCAAACAAGCTTGCTTCTCGCCAAACCGATAATCCCAACCATCCTCCCACCTTTCCACATTATTTCCCAAAGTTTTATAGGATCGATTTTTATTCGACGCTTCATCGTCGATAAATAATTTAAATCGATCGACAGATGGTAAAACAGGGCGATGTCTCCGCGCGGTGGCCATAATTCAAGGGTCGCATCGGGTGGCCGATATAATTGCCGATCGAGCATACGTCGCGTACGTGAAAAATCGTGGAAATCATCGAAAGCCACGCGACAATTCATTCGCCCCGAATCCGTCGAATATGTGGTGTATATTTAATCGAGCCGAATCGAAGCGAATTTGTATCGAATTAACCGATAAATAATATGCAAGAGAAACTTTATAGCCGCTTGATTCGTTGAATGTACGTACGTGTGTACGTATATGTTCGAGGGAAGTAAAATGAACGGTCTTGCGCGATTAAATGAATTTTAATGAGACGTTTATGTCTACCACATTTGTTAGTTACTATATAAGTTACTTGTGGAAATGTTATAACCGGTTATTCGACGAATTGGAAAACGATTTTATTTAACCGGTTTTTCAGGAAGTGATAAATTATGCTAAAAGTTATGCGAGATAAACATATGTTGTTTAACAAGTTGAACAAATATTTTAAAATAATTATTTAAAGAGAAAATTTTTATCTCGCGCGAATCTCCTATTCGTTTTGTTAAAAAGGGATTTTATTTTTACTTTTATTATCTCTAATCATTATCGATTAAGACTTAAAAATCTATCTTGTTTATTTGAAATATTCTTTATTCGAGTTTTATATTTTTTTTTAATTTTTTTAAATGTTCTTAAAACATTACTTCACAATTAGTACTAATCTTCATAAATTTTTACGCGTTCCGTTTAATTATCGGTCGTCGCGCTTTTGTAGATATTAGCCGTAGGAAATTTACGTGAATTTTTCGAACTTTGACCCAACCGTTTACCAAGCAAATGAAGACAATTTGCGAACTTATGTCACCACGCCCGACCTTTACCAACTTTGTGATCTCTCGGTGTGCAACCTGTTGCCTTCGTGGCAAAAAGGTATCTATCTCACCTTTAAGTAGAGCTTGAGAATTTGCTGTGAAATTTAACGCGCCTCTTCTTCCCCACCCTTCATCCTCCAAAACTTCATTAATGTCAATTTATTTTGCGTTCGAAATTACATTTCATCCAAATCTGATCCTCGATCTCTAAATCTGATACACACATGATCTCTCTTAATCGTCTCGATTCAAGTTATTATTACTAATTTAATCCTCGTCAAATCGAATCGTTGAAATTCCATATTTTTATTGAGAAAAATTCGAAACATTTTACGTACTATACGTCAAATTAGAATTTTGTAAATATCTCGAAGTGATAAATCAATGATTATCTTGATCCAAAAGATTGATGATCATTTATTTTATAGATAATAGTATTTTTATTAATCTATTTGTAATTAAATACAAATAGATTTGAAAATTTAATATTAGAAATTAGAATTCAATATAAAATACGTTTTATATAATTGATGTTATGATATAATAAATACAGATGTAAAATAATATAAGAAGAATCTTGAATTCTTGGGTAAAAATATATCGATAAGTTTGCATTGTGTTAAAAATATATTTTCAATAGATAAATCGAGCGATGTATCTATATGTAATGTATATAAATCCGATATAATTGACCTAAAAAAGAAGAAAAACAAAGATTACAATGCATGTTACTCACAATTCTTGCGAAATAAATGATAGTAACGAAGAAATAATTTTTTTATTAGAAATATCTTTTTTTTGCGAAGAATGAAAACATTACTCATCATCTGTAACTTGTTGATATACAAGTATTATTTTTATAGTTATTATCCATCAATATATAGAATGAAAATAATGATATTTATTTTACGAGAAAATAATTATCATTATCTCGTTTCAAAAATTTCAGATATCAATGAAAAATCATATTTGAAATTTTTTCAAATCATTTCTGTATCTTCATTTCAATCTTCATATCTTATAAATTCTTATATACACCTTCCAATCATTCTTCAAATATATCCAACTTTAGAATAAACAAAATAACTGCTCTGAAACTTTTGAATGGCAAATACAATTAAATAATATAATTAATATAATATAATTATAATAAAAAACATACTTTTGCAATATCCTACCTAACCTTAATCAAACCTTAATCGACTAATCAAATCATCGAACCTAAAATTCTTATTGGAAAAGCAAAATAAAAATTTCACACCGCTTCTTCAATTTCAACGTTGGAAAATATTCATGGAGTTAACCTCAAAATTTTTATTGGAATTATCGGTAATAATTGCACATTGATATGCAAAATCTAACCTCAAAATTCTTATTACTGCAAAAATAATTTCACACTGTTCCAATTTCATTATTCGTAATACGTGGACGGAAAATGATCGCGGAATTGGACAATAATTTCAAGGAGAATTATGAGAGGTGGCGCAGGTGACGTGCACGAATAGATGGCGTTTTTGACGATGGGATCATTTTTCAATGCTTTGCAAGGAGGAGGCGAAGTGGTGGACAAAGAGAAACGGCGAATAAGTTGAAGTCCCTGCGAAATGGCGGGACATTTTTTTATCAGGCAATGCTGAGTCCCCATATAAATATGTAATACCAATCTTCCACCACGATTCTTACCCTTTCCATCCGTATCCTCGTCGTTTGTCACACATCTTGTCAAATTAAGCCTTGAACTTATTATCCTCGTCGCAACGTGACGCGCGTGAACCATTGGTAAACAAGTTGCATCGCGTTACATAAAACCGTCGGAGATAGACACGGGAGAGATCAAATGATATACAATAAGAGAGAAAAGTCGTGTACGACTTGCTCTCGAGCTCGACTCGAAATTTGTTATTAAAATTGATTTCACTTTTTACAAAATAATCGTTCTACAAAGCATTATACGAAATTTTCATTTCGAGATGAAAGAAGATTGGAATAATAAAAAGTAATTTTTTGATGAGTTAAATTTACACGATTACTTTTGTTTGCTACTGTATATCAAATAATTATAGAGAGCAAGAAAGATAGTATATAAGATAATAGTGATTATATTTAATAGCACTAGTGGAGGCGGTAAATTGATTGGGTAATTATTCGAATAGCGTGAGAAGGATGATAAATTGAAAGCAATGAATAAATCGACCTTGACAATGAGCTTCTTCTTGTTCTTTATCTTTGTATCCTCTTGATATCGTCCAGTTAAAGTCCAAAGCTTTGGACTTTGGCGAAGCATACTTTGACGATGAATTATTAGATCACTGAAACGATGATATTGAATAAATTTCACAATTTCCTATTCTTTATTAATAATAGATATTTAATCTTATTAATAATAGGTACTAATAATACATTAATCATAAGAAAAATCCACGTTTGATGGAACATATTGTACTGACCTAGATCTCCATAATACCAATATATCCTCCATAATTGCAAACATCACAAATCTCTATCTCCGCTCTCTCTATTTCAATTAAGATACATGTTACAATCTTCTTCTGTAAATAGTGGTATTTAACAGATATTAATAACGTATGGTGAAATGAATTTAGTTACATACGATCTAAATATCTCTCTCTTTCTCTCTCTCTCTCTATATATATATGTATAAGTGCAAATATTTCAAATATCACGAATATCTACTATTTTTTGAGCCAATATTACTCGCTTGTTACTTCTCTTGGATAAATAAAAAAAAAAAAAAATTTTTTTTCAACAATATCAATACTACCTTCAAAGTATATAACACACAAATCTATTTAATCACCGGTTAATCTTCTATATCCTATAAAGAATTCGAAAAGATTTATCAGAGGACAATAATTTTTTTCCTATAATTTAATGCACGAACGAAACTACAACAAAATGTCCGAAAATATTATCGATTATTTTTCAATATTGAAAAAAAAAAAAAAAGTTACCCATTCGATCACGTCGAGGGAAAATC
>NW_006263423.1:247447-253341 GCF_000469605.1 Apis dorsata
GATCGATTGTCGATTGTTATATTTTTCTTCGACTCGGTTGCACAGAATCGATTCACTGATGGTGATGGTGTCTCGATATACATATTTCTCTCGCGATATTCGGTCCATCCACGTCAACGATAGATCCTATCTCGTCGCATCAAATATTACGGCTCGTGTAAACACCGCAGGGTGGTAATTAAAGCCAGGCCCTTCTCGAATTATAAACACCGGAGCGGGGGATTCGCCCCGTAGGTGAAAAGCTTCGGATAGGGCATTTCCAAAATTCGCGTACACAACGTGCGTCAATCCTTTCGCCGTTGGGAAATTACCGTCAAAATTAATGTAACGTGATAACTCCGATAACTTTGTATTCCGTCTTGAGAATTTTTTTTTTTTTTTTTTTTTTTTTGCTGATCGAAGGATTCGTGGCGAAAAATCGGGGATACTCTGATCTACACCCTTTTTCTACGAATAAAAAAAAAAGAAAATAAAAGTTTGAATAATTATACATATGGATATTAAAATAATTGCACAAAATGAGGATAGGATAAAAATTGTAGAAAAGTATTGTAGAAGTACGTATTGCGAGAAATAATTTTGTTTGAAATTTTTATCCAATTATTTAAGATGTTACTATTGTTGATTGAAAAAATTTTTAGATTTTATTTTAGAAATTTTTAAGAAACGATTCATGATGAATATCGAAAGAGATATCGATTCATCAAAGTAATTTCAAATAAATTCAGATTTCATTTATTTCTTTCCTTTTATATTATAGTTTAAACTTGCATTTTATTTGAAACGTTTTCAAAATTATTTCAGAAGATGTATTTTTATTCTTTTATTCTTCTTATATTATTTATATGTAATTTCTCTTCTTTTTAAATCGAATTTAAAAATACGAACAATTTAATTATTTGTTGATACAAAAAAAAAATCTGTATGAAGAAGAGTAATTTTAAAAAATTAAATTTATCTTCGAAAATATTACCCTCCTCCTATTTTTCGCGATGATATTTTTCAACCAAATTTGAAATAAACGAAATCATTTATTATTTGAAATTATTTCAATCGAATCAACATTTCCCATCCACTGTCCTCCCTCCCCCTCCTCCAATTAACAATAATACTTCAGATAATTCCTCTCTTCGATATCAAATAAAATTTTCACGAATTCCCGAATGTTAAACGTAAATTTCCTCCTAAAAAAAAAAAAGAAAAAGTAAATATCGATAACGAGGGGGGAGAAAAAAAACCCTCGTGTCTTCCTATTTTCATTCAATTTTTCTCTGAAAAAACACGAGAGAGACAGAGAGAAAGAGAGACAAAGACAGAGAGAGATTTACGCGTCGTATTATTTCTAGAAATCTTGTTTGCCAGCATAATACGATCAATGGGACGCTAATATCTGTCAAAGTTATTTTCAATTTGCCGAAGAAGAAGAAGAAGAAGATGAAGAAGAAGGAGAAGAATTACGACCCACGTTTCGTAATCAAAATATTTTCCTCGCGTATGGCATGTATGCGCGCATAAGGCGCTCGTTAACAATGCAAATGGATGGAAGTGGAGCGACACGGAAAGGGGAGGGATGGAGCGAGAGGGGGAAGGAGTTGTGGTAAACAAAATGCGGAAAAATTGCTCAATTTTACCCGCTGAACACTGAATGTACTACGTTTTACCGAAACTTTACGGAAACACGACACGCGAGGAACTTGCAGGCTTTGATATATTTGTTGTTATTTCGTCGTTGGACGGAGGGAGAGGGAGGGAAGATGTAGAGAGATAAAAATCACGTGTTCGTCGATAAGAAGCTTAAAGAGGTTTTAGACGATCGTCTATGGAAACGTTTATGAATATTTGTTATTCTCTTGGGAAGAGAAAAAAGCAGTATAGCGATGCTTGCTGATATGTAGGGATTTTTTTCTTTTTTTTTTTTTTTTGAAGAAAACACGAAGAGAATTCTCGTAAGAAAATTTCGAGGAATATAGAAAATTTATAAATAGTTTCGAAGAATTTTTGCGATGCTCGTCGATGCTTTATTTTTTTCCTTCACTGTAAGTCGTTGTATATATAATTTATTCGATCGCGCAAAGGATTGATGAATAGCAAGTTCGAACAATGGGAGATTGATGAACGGCAAGTTTGATTTTGTGGTTTATCCATCATCTAAGATCGAATGCTCTTAAACCATCGAAAAATGAAATAGCCGAGGGAATCGTGGCAACGCTTAATATATCCTGTTACATACGATTGATCCTTTCCAATACTCCAAAAGAGGATACATATTGATCCTAAAATCTTACAAAAATCATTAGTGTATATATTCTGATAACAAACCTTCGAAACAAACGAGTTACCTTAATTGTAATCTTGAAAACCTTGGAAATCCTTTATCCAATGCTTTCTAAATAAAATTCTCCAATTCTTCAAATTCTCTTTCAAATGAGATTCAAAATCCATCCATTTATCCCCTCTCCCCTTCATTCTCTCAAAATCAAGGATCCAACGTTTCCAAGACGTTCTTTTCAAGTTCTTTTTCCTCCCAAATTTGGCCCAAAATCTACTGGAAATTTTCCATCATTTTCAATTTTCCTAATTTCCACATTAGTTAATTCTCCAATTCCTTTCAAATGAAAAATTCTCTTTCAAATGAGATCCAAAATCCATCCATTTATCCCCTTTCCTTTTTATTCTCTCAAAATCAAAGATCCAACGTTTCCAAGACGTTCTTTTCAAGTTCTTTTTCCCAAAATCTACTGAAAATTTTCCATCATTTTCAATTTCCTTAATTTCCACATTAGTTAATTCTCCAATTCCTTTCAAATGAAAAATTCTCTTTCAAATGAGATCCAAAATCCATCCATTATCCCCTTTCCTTTTTATTCTCTCAAAATCAAAGATCCAACGTTTCCAAGACGTTCTTTTCAAGTTCTTTTTCCCCCCAAAATCTACTGGAAATTTTCCATCATTTTCAATTTCCCTAATTTCCACGTTATGTACGTTGCGCCTCGAGTCTCGAGCTTGATCTCCAGTTATAAAGGGTTCACACGTCTCTCCCTAACCGACACATACGCACATACACTCACACACACGCGCGCGCACACGGGGTGTAACGTTTCACCCCGGAGAACTGACAGGGGTCCGTGATCGATCGGGTCATCAAACATCTTGCCATATTGTTGACTGAATCCGTTTCTGCGGTGGTGGCGGGCCTGGACAAAGTGGAGGAGGCCGAAAGGGAGAGGGGGAGAGAGAGAGAGAGAGAGAGAGAGGGAGAAAAGTGGTTAGGGTGTCTATTTTTATTACGTGGTTTAACCTGACGGCGATTGCGCGAACCGGAGACTGATGGCGTTTTTATACACGGCTGCGAGGAGATAAGGGAAACGACGAAAAGGTCGTGTATCCGTTGGAAATTAATATGGATACTTTTCTCTCTTCCCCTTTTTCGCAAGGATTTTTTTAAAGGACAGGTAATTTTAAGCGTCTGGTTCGAAAAGTTTTTGGGATTTCACTTTTACCGATCTTATATATATTGCGTGGTTAATTAATCGGGATACGTTGTTGTTGGGATGCCGATTTTCTGTAAATTTCGTCGTTCCAGCTTCAAAATTTTACTGTTTTATAAGTCGATGTTAGTCGACGAATGTTACTTTTGCCGAAAGATATATACATAATCGAATTGTCGTCGAGATCTTTTTTGAATTCAATTCGAAACGATTGGATAGTGAAGAATTCTTAATCCTCGTTAAATTCGAAATTCGTGTTATCTCGAAACAAATTATAGAAATTTCAGAAAACTTTATTTACTGTAATAAATTTCGAAAAAAATATATTCTGACGTTGCAGAATACACTCGTGTTTGTTAACTTTTTAAAAATTACTGTGCCTCTTTTATTAACTACTCCCCCTCTCATCTCCCCTTTTGCGAAAATGGAACACGGGAAAGAGAGAGAGAGAAAAGAACGTTCAACGAAATTACATAGGTCATCCAAAAATTCCTTCGAAAAAAGGACCATTATATTTCTAATTCATCGCGTATATACAAAACGTTATGTATTGGATTTTTTCCGTTTTTTTTTTTTTTTTTTTTTCCTCTCGCCAATTATTTCTCATCGAGGTACAAAAATTGCATTGACCGAGGCACGAATTTAATTAATGAAGAACGCGATGAACGGAACCATGCAACGTGAATTAGTTGCTTTGATCGAGGTAGCGTTGTTTAATTTCGTGGACAAAGTTTATCAAACTATTCTATTTTCTCCCTACCGATTCAGAAAAAAAGAGGAGGGGGGGCGGAGAAGGGGAGGGGAGAGGGGAAGAAAAAATACCGTGTATCGTAATTTCCAAACTGCATCACTTTTGTACAATGCCGTTGTTGCTGCTCGCTTTTGAACACTGCCTCAATCCCTTGCGGAGTTTATACCGCGAGAACGTATTGAATATATTGGGAAAAGAGGGAATTTTTGGGGGGGAAAAAAAAAAGGAAGAGGGGGAAAAACGGTGGAGGAAAAAATCGTGGAACGCGACATTCGCGGGTGGCGGTACATTGTGCAGGAAGGTAAAAACGAAATTGCCGAAAAACTGTCAGAGAGTACTCTTTGTTCCACGTTAATAAATTCAACTCGTTGCGACCGATAAAAAATCGACACGCTGACGTATTGTCTTCGAACGATTTTACATCGTGTCGATACACCTGCACCCGTTCTAATGTATATCATATTTATATTGGAATTTTATTAAATTGTTTGTTAAATTAGATTAGAAAATTAGATTAGAAAATCATTTTTTGTTATCCGGAATTTTTTTTGATTTCGATCGAAGAAATTCAGAGAAATTCGAAATGTATGCGTACACGATTCATAAAATTTAAGAATTTGAAATAGGAAAGTTATGTTATTTAATTTTTTATCTCGAAATGAAATTTATGAAGTGGATCGAAATGGAAATTAATTTAAAAGGATAATTTAGAAGATTTTCAAACACGTTTCTATTAAAAAATTCGGAATCATATTATCTACTTCCAATAATTTGAAATAAAAAGTTAGATTAAAATTTCATTACCTCGAGAAACTTCGTAAAAATGGAATCCATGCAATGGAAATGGAAACTCCTGAAATGAAAGTAATTTAATAATAATTAATTTAATAAAAGATACAAAAGAATATATTATTATCTAAAAATTATATACTCACCTATTGCCGTAGAATCTAATAGCTTTAGAAAAAAGTTAGGTTAAAATCTTATCACCTTGAAAAAATTTTTAAACATCGGTGGAAGTAATTGAAAATAATTTAAAAAGGATCAAATATTTATAATTCTCAACCTAATATCGGTAACCCAATTAACAATAAAATTAATGAAAAATTCAATGTTGAAAAAAAAAGATAATTTATAAAAAAACTAATTCACACATGAACAACAAAAAGAAATATTTCGCTTTCAATTTAATCTAACCTAAAACCTAACCGATCTTTCTTTTCATTAAAAGCCGAGCAAATTTTCTAAAATTAAAAAAAGAAAGATATAAAGAAACTAATTCATACATAAAACGCGCATAAGCAACGACAAAAGAAGATATCCCGCCTCGTCGCTTCTGATTTTAACCTAACCTAAAAACTGACCGATCTTTCTTTTCATTAAAAACCGAGCAAATTTTCTAAAATTAAAAAAAGAAAGATATAAAGAAACTAATTCATACATAAAACGCGCATAAGCAACGACAAAAGAAGATATCCCGCCTCGTCGCTTCTGATTTTAACCTAACCTAAAACCGGAGCGGTCTTTCTTTTCATTAAAAGCCGAGCAAACTTTCGAATGAAAATTCGTTTCGAGGGTGTCTCGGATTGAATTGCTCGCGCCACCTACACCTTCGTCCATTAACTTCTCCCTTTTCCACTTTCCCCCCCCCCCCC
>NW_006263423.1:253478-254647 GCF_000469605.1 Apis dorsata
ATTTATCAAACGCGGCCAGGAATCGGGGATCCAGGATTTTAACATTTGCCTTGTATCTCTCGTGCAGTTCACCACCTACCATGGTAAACAGTTTTCACAGTCCTCCTCGCGGGGACCAAGAAGAGTCCTGAGCCTGTTTAATATTTCAGACGACCCTCGAGCCAACTTCATGCATACTTATGTCACGCGACGCGTATCTTCAACCTGGATAACCCCTGCCCCCTCCTCCCCTCCCGGATCTTCCAGCCCAGATTGAGATGGATCGCCGAATTTTCCCTTGTTTTCCTTTCATTTTCCAAAGATTGTTCCCACAGTGGCAGGATAGTGCTATGCAATCCGTGATCCCTGATTTTATCGTTTAGAATCGATATTTGATGAAATTGAAATATTCTTCAGATTCAATATATTCCCATTTCCTCGAATCGAAAAACACCAGACATTGTATCTTCGTTTAATAGGTCTCTTTTTTTTTCACGTGGATATATGTATTAACAACGATGAATTTGCAACAGGGTGTATAATAAAACTGCAAAAATCGAATTAAAGAGGAATTTAGAAATATTTAGAGAAAGTATTCGATAAAGATATTTTATTTAATACGTTGGAGATGGGAAAAAATGAATTGTTTGAAACGTGTTAATAAAAGCAAGTAGAACGTGTTAAAAAAATCATGTAATTACGAAGAAGACGCGGGTATTAAAAAAACCATGTAAAACTTCAAAAAAGGTCGAAACGATGCACGCGCAATTTTAAACCTATCTTCGAAAAATGAATAAAATATGCGATATATGATGATGACTCAACCACGAACGGTGTGAAAGTAATTTTATCTAATCGCCTCGATCGAAATTTCCCCTTATTAACACATTCCATGCCACGTGAATCTTAACTTTCCGATTCGAGCCACCATGAAATTTTCACCGATAATTTGTCGAGAAAAACAATTTTTTCCTAAATAATATATCCATAATTAAAACTTACAATCAATCCCAATAACGTAGACAAACTCGTTAAATAAAATATCGATCCAACTATTTCACTCGTACAATCATATTTAAGAATCAGCTTAGACAAAAATGAGAAATTCTGCTCGAGAAACTTGCCGAATTAAGTCCATTTTCGGGGGAGGGGGAAGGGGGAAGGGAATCGAGGCGAGCCGTGAAAGAAAC
>NW_006263423.1:254728-275631 GCF_000469605.1 Apis dorsata
GGCGGATATCCGGTGAAATATTAAAAATACGTAGCCGACAGTTTCGCGTGGCAAAGATTGCCAAGTTTCGCGCAGAGGATTCCTTACAAAGCCTGACTTATTTAGCCGGCAGCCTGTCTACCCCTCCCTTCCCCTCGCGAATCTACTTTCCACCCCGGCGAATTCGAGGCGAGGGTGGAAGGGAGGAGGAGGAGGGGAGGTGGAAGGTTGCAGGAGCCACGTTGAAAGGACGAAATGCTCTTTTGTGGTCGGCCTCCACACCCGGAGAACTTTATTAATTGCGCGTTTTGTTATGCAGATGCCCTGCAGACCGAGCCAGCCACCTTCCGCCACCCTCTTTCCCCCTCCTCCTCCTCCTCTCTCTTCTGTCTTCGACAGGGTATTTCACTTTCTCTCTCTCTCTCTCTCTCTCTCTCTCTCTCTCTCTCTCTCTGTTCTTTCGCTCGACTCTCGCGTGTCCAGGACCTTTAAAAGATTACCTTCTCCCTTTCTCTTTCCCTTTGCCCTCGCACGCGATTTTGTCGCCTTCAATCCGGAGAAAGTTCCTCCCCTTTTCGACCCCTATTTAGGCGCGCGAGAAAGTTTTAAGCCACCGTCTGGACCGACCTTTCGCTACCGCGCCTACCTGATGGAAACGTGGAAATTAGCCTTTCACCGATGGAACAACAAATTTTGATACCTTTTCGATCGGATTCTGGCTGATCAGTGATTCTCAAATTGTGGGTTTTGTTATCGAAAGAGGGATTTTATTTAGTTTGTACGAAGTTATCGTTGCTTTGTAATTTGCATAATAGGTGAAAATTAGGTTTTCACCGATGGAACAACAAATTTTGATACCTTTTCGATCGGATCCTGGCTGACCAGTGATTCTCAAACTGTGGGTTTTATTATCGGAAAAAGGATTTTATTTAGTTTGTACGAAATTATCGTTGCTTTGTAATTTGCATGAAGGTGAAAATTAACTTTTCACCCGATGGAACAACAAATTTTCATGCCTTTCGATCGGATCCTGGCTAACCAGTGATTCTCAAACAGTGAATTTTGCTATAGAAAAAAGAGATTTTTATTTACTTTGTTTTACGAAATTATCTTTTTATTTTTAAATTAGCTTTTCATCAATGGAACAAAAAATTTTCATACCTTTCGATCGGATGCTCTTTGACCACTGATTCTCAAACCGTGAATAATATCGAAAAAAAAAATTTATTTATTTTATTATAATTATTTATAACGATGAAATTTTTAGTAATTATATCTTCATATTTTCCATTTATATTTATTTTTCTAATATATATTTGCGAATTTTAATCGCAAATAATCTTATTAATTATACATTGATAATTATAATCGGCTGATTTACACTTTATATTTTACAAATCATTCGTCGAAACAAAGAACGTTCCGATCTGTTGGATGATTCAAGACTCGTGCATTACGTCAACGTTTAAGAAACGAACAGTGAGAAAAAGAAATCCAGCCTTTGTTGAGAAACTTTACTCTCGGGAATCCCGGGCTTGGAACGAGGCAACATCCAGCTGCTTTTAATTTCCAACTGAAAAACAAGGGGAAAAAAGGAGACGGCGGATCCTTGCGCGTCTCTTGGCGACTATTCGTGAAAATTGAACGTCACTCTTCCACAAACGAGGCATTTTAGATTTTTTTTTTTTTATGGGGCATTAAATAAACGAAAAATTGCTGCAAGTTTTAGCGATGATATACTGTCGTTCGAGAGGGAAAAAAAGGGAAAAAAGGAAGAAAGGAAGGAAGAAAGGAAGGAAGGAAGGAAGGAAGGAAGGAAGGAAGGAAGAAAGGAGAAGAAATTTATCCATTATAATAATGAAAAGTTATCTCCACGTTGAAGTGATTAATTTAATTTTAAATTTTCCTTTTTTTTTTTTTTTTTTTTGGATTAATTTTTGTGATTTATGCATCACGTGAAATGAATGACTATAATGTATTATTGTATTATTTTGTTTTTAATATACAACGAATTTTATATTTGTGAAGATATGATGATTTTTATTTTTACATTAAAAAAAAAAAAAGAATCTGTTTTATATAAAAACGATTCGATCAACCGAAAATATAATTATTTTCGAAATATTTTGAATAAATCAGAATTTATACCACAAAATAAAAAATTGCGGATAACCAATCCCGCGTATCGTATTTCCATAACGTATTGTATTTCCAACTTGCTCTCGAATGCTTTAATTTTTATTTATGCGATTTCCTGTAACAAAAAGCAACAATTTTATATCATCACGTTGGAAAGAAGAAAAATCACGATTGTATCGATGAATTTTTTCGCCAAGAGAAAGAAAGTAGCATCAATCCGTCAATTAATATATATTTCAACCATAATATTATTTCACCTTATATTAAAAATATTTTTGTACTCCTATAAAAATTGTTCCATGCATTGAAAAATTTAATGGAAAGATATTAATGATATATTATTTCTACGATAAATTATTGTAAATGTTAACTATAAAAAAAAGAAAAAAAATATTCTTCCAATTGAGAAAGTTGAGAAAAAAAATTAAGAAAAAGAAGAAGAAGAAGAAGAAGAAGAAGAAGAAGAAGAAGAAGAAGTAAGGAAATGAAGATGAAGGCACTTAAAAGGCGAAAGAAATGATTGAAGCGAAAGTCGGTTGGGGTAAAACGCCGAAAAAAAAAAAAGAAAGAAAGAAAGAGGAACGCTCTTAAGTTATTATTAGGGTGTATTTCCCGGAGGGATGTTTCGTTTCAGCTCGACTAATGACTGCATCAGAGTAGAAACAAATTTGAACGGACCCGACTTCGTCACATCGATCCTCTCTTTTCACTCTTTTTACTCCGTCTCTTTTTAATTTTTTCGTCATTTTTTCGCGTATCCTCTCTTCCAGAAATGTTTCTTCCGCGATCCAAAATTATTTAATCATCGTATCTGAAAAAAAAAATAATATAAGTTAGTTAAAATTTATTTTAAATTATTTAATTCTTGTTTTAATTCAATCGGTTGTATAATATTTTCAAATCTCTCCAATATTTCTCCATAATTTCTTCCTTTTATATTCATCCATTCGTCACTTTCCAGTTTCTTTTCCATTGATTTCCACGATCTTTGCACGAGTCTTCTACTCGTAAGTTTTGATAATTTCTCGTTTTATTAATATTCGCAATTTCACATTCACTTTGGACGAGTATCGCAAAAGTTTTTTAATGGGAGTAATTGGTTATCACGCGATCGAAGTAACTGAAACGTTTCACCGATTTTATGCATGAAATTAAGAGGTGAAATGAATCAGCTGTTGAATAATTTGTACGTGCCCGTGCATTGTATCGGCAAATAACGGATACCAAACCCGTGTAATTTATTCGACTCAGTTTTCCTTTTTTTTTTTTTCCTTTCTTTTTTTTTTCTTTTTTTTTTCTTTTTTTTTGATTTTGAACCGAGAAAATATTCGTTCGTTCGCCGAGAGGATATCCTTGCAAATTGATATCGGGAATTTCACGTTGACATTTAATAGTTTTTCTTTTTCTTTTTTTTTTTTTTTTAACTCTCTTTTAAGAACAAGGATCAATTTACAACGGGAAAATTATTTTTCTTCTTTTTCTTTTTTTTCTTCGTCGAATTTAGATCTCGGAAAAAATATATTTACAAGAGAAACTAAATAAATAATTTATGATTGAAATTGTATGAAAATATTATCTTGAATAACGGTTGAACAACCCGAATTCAGTTTCACGTTAATGAATAAACGAGAAGAAACTCTTAATCTCGAAATCAAAATGGAAAATGTTTCTAGCAATAACAAAGTTTCAATTTATCCGATTTTTTTTTTTTTTTTTTTTTTTTTTGGTCGATAAAATTCCAAATCCAAATCGCGATATAAAGATATAGAATCTCAAATTAAAATATGTCCTTCTCGCTCCTGTTAATGTTTTCTGTTATCATCTCTCCCTCTCTCACACGCTTTTCCGCCACACCTCCTTATCCCGTATATTAAACGGTGTTCACGGTTCGCCAGTCAAATTGAATTCCAAGCTATTGGCAGATTCTCAATAAGCTCCAACAATGGAGTCTGTTACACGAGCCTTCCTACTTTCCTACCAACCTCCCCCTCTCTCCACCGCTCACTCTCTCCGGCCGGCCGTCATCCCACTTTCGGTGGTGCCCCCCCCCCCCTCCCCCGCCCCCCCTCTCCGGCCGGCCGTCATCCCACTTTCGGTGGTGCCACCCCTCTCCTCCCTTCTCCCCCTCGCAGGTCGAACCGCCACCCCTTTTCTTCTTCGGTTTCCTTCAATTTCCGCGGCCGGGAAAGCCATGCCGGTGCAAGCTCACGGAAATTGGAAATAAATCGCGGCGATATCGATGCAAAACGCGCGACACCGATCGTCCACCACCACCACCAAGAAACCACCTTTGTTCCGTGCACGAGAGGGACTTGGAGGGCTTGTTTCGGGGTAATACGTTTCCTTTTAAGTGATTTTTCCGACGATCGTGTTTTTTTTTTTTTTTTTTGGAAAGAAAAATTTTTCAACAACTTCGAAAATATTAGATTTTATTAGATTAGGGAGGAGATGATTATTTCGTTGCTTATTTGCAAAGGATTCTATTCGAAAAATTTATATCTAAGCTTGTTGACTCGAGAAACAAACTCCAATTCTTTCCAACCTCCAGTTCTTTTCTCTAATCCCTCGCGATAATAATAAACTCCAAGTTTAAAGAAATTTCTCATGCTTTGTATAATATACCAATACACCGATTCTCCATCTTGCGATATCGTAGAAAGAAAAGGGGGGAAGAAGAGGGAGGGAGGAAAGAAGGGGAACGGCTCAGACGCGGGAATAATTAAGCGATTACCCATGATCGGGAGGGGAGGAGGATTTTTCGTCATAGCGAAGATTTAATTGGTCGAGATGTAGTGAGGAAGATAGGCGGTTGCATTGTCTGCACGATGTTAAGAGGGTTAACCCCTCCGCGCGGAGGGGTGGAGATGGTAGGCGTGCAAGGGTGGCGGTGTAATGAAGAGCGACAGTGGCGCCCGGAGCCATCGCTAATTTGCCGCTAAGTGGCCGGCTTTGTTTCCGTACGTTGATCCCATCGTTCGCAATATCCTGGATCTGAGGCGATGTTCCGCGCCGCTTAAGAGATAGACATCCAAATAACCCGGGGCCCGCCTCCCGGCCATTCCTCTCGCTGCTCTAATTTCGACCGTTTCCACCTGAGGAAAAAGAGAGATTGAAAATTGAGATGGATCGTGGCCATTTTCAACGAAACAATTTTTTTTTGAATTTTTAAAGAAAGGGGAAGGGATTGGCGTTTCCAGAGATTTATTTGATTTTTTAATCGTGAGAATTTGTCGCAAGGATTGGATATTAAATTTTGAGGAAAATTTGGAAATTTGTCGAGATATTATTGGTAAGAAAATTTGGATCGGAATTTTCATTTTTCGTTAAATTTTATTCGCGTTTATGCAAGTTTTTATATTTAGTTAGGAAGGGTTATTTTATTAAGTTCGTTGCAAGATATGAATGTTTTTTTTTAGAAACATTTTATAACACTTTTCTCAATCTCGATTAATTCGTATTTACAATAATTACTAAATATCCGTGCATCTCTTGCGATTTCCTCGTTATTACATCGTAATATATAGGTATTGTTATCATATTATTTCACGCAATTTGAACATGAGGTAAAATTACGTTCAATGTAGTGTAAAATAACACGATCCTGGATAAAGAACATTCATATTGTCTGCAATCTTTGTAACCATGTAATTTTTCACATTACTTTTACAAAAATTTATCTTCGAGTAATTTTATCCGACACTACACGCGAACTAGATAATTAGTTATAATTTAATGAATAAATAAAGAAAAATAAAAAAATATTTTAACAAATTTAATAGATGCTTCGTGATATTAATACGTAATATTATATATAAGAAAAAATTAATAACGCGATGTAACATAAAAATTCTTATCTACCAATCTTATCACTTGATGATTTTCCTTATCATTTTAAATTAATTTAATTTATATAAAACATAATTTACGAAAACACTTTTTCGATCTCCTAAAAATCTATTTCCGGTACGAAAACGTAGACAACTACGATAAATCATCCAAACATTTCTACACGATAACTGTCATCCCCACTCGATCTGTCGAACTAGTCGATCTAAGAATTAAAATACGTTTTCCAAAAAACATATTTTCCAAAAATCTCAAAATCCATTACCAATGAATAATGAAACCAGAATAGAAATAACGAAAAAAAAAAACAGACAAACAAAAGAATCTTTCACACTCTTGACACTTGGCACAATGGCAACAATGGCGCGACGCAATTAAACGGTTTAATTATAAAACCGTATCAACGATTATCACAGAAGGGAGATGAATGGCATTGAGACGTTACTGCTTACAGCTAAATAATATCGTCATTCGCCGAGGCGCCTCCTCAGTGTTCCGCGGTAACGAATATAGCGAGCATCGTGTCGACTAAAAATCGTAGAGAATCGAATCGTACAGAAGAACAATCACTTTTTAATCAATCGATAAAATGGAGTTTTTATCCTTGTCCCTGCTCCTCGTCGCGATCTCGATTGTCGCCTATTATTACTGCTTCGTGAGGAAAAGTTTCAATCTGTTCCAAGAGCACGGCATACTTCACATCCCGCCGTCCCCTCTCGTGGGTAATTTGGGCCCGTTGATCAGAGGAAAGGAGAACATACACGACACTATTCAGAGGATGTACAACATCCATCCTGACGTCAAGTACGTGGGTATATTCGAGTTTCTCACTCCCGTGATAATAATACGGGATCTGGACCTGATCAAGAGCATCACGATGAAGAATTTCGAGCAATTCCCCGATCATCGCCCCATGTTTTGCAAGAGCGTGGACCCGATGCTCGGCGAGATGTTGTTCATCATGGACGGGGAACAATGGAAGGAGCACAGGAACATGCTCTCCCCCACCTTCACCTCGAGCAAGATCAAAGGTATGTTCTTGCAGATGTCCGAGTGCGCCAAGAGATTCGCCCATCACCTGTCCAAACTGCCCGAGAAGGAGAGGGAAATGGAGATGAAGGCGTTGCTCACCAGATACACCAACGACGTGATCGCGAGTTGCATCTACGGGGTGAACGTGGACTCGATAAAGGAGCCCAGGAACGTGTTCTACATGTACGGCAGAGTGGGCGCCACTTTGATAGGGTTGAAGAAGAATTTCAAGATACTCGTGCACAGGAACATGCCTTGGCTGGCCAACTTGCTCAGGCTCAACATATTGGAGAGGCACATAGCGAAATTTTTCACCGATCTCGTGGTGGAGACGGTCGAGGAGAGGGAACGGAACGGGACGACGAACTCGGATCTGATCCAACTGATGATGGATACGAGGAACAAGAGGGAATCGGGTAAGAAGAGTCTCACCGTTCAGAACATGGCCAATCACGCGTTCAGCTTCTTCTTCGGCGGCTTCGACACGGTCGCTTCCCAGACGTGCGTGCTTCTCCACATGCTGGTCGAGAACCCCGAGGTCCAGGAGAGATTGCAGCAAGAGATCGACGAGACGTTGGAGAGGAACGACGGCCAATTGTCGTACGAGGTTATACAAGAGATGAGATACCTGGACGCTGTGATAAACGAAATTCTCAGGCTCCATCCGATCGCCGTTTTCATAGACAGAATGTGCGTCAAGAGTTTCGAGCTGCCCCCCGCGTTGCCCGGCGACGTGCCTTTCACCGTCAAGCCGGGGATGAACGTGTGGATCCCCGTCAAAGCGATCCATCGAGATCCCAAGTACTACGACGATCCCGAGAAATTCAAGCCGGAGAGATTTTTGGACAATGGGAAGGGCATTATGAGCTCGGGGGCGTATTTCCCGTTCGGGATCGGGCCCAGGATATGCATAGGGAACAGATTCGCGTTGATAGAGATGAAGGTTTTGGTCTGCCATATTCTTGCAGTTTGCGATATAAAGGCTGGATCGAGGACGGGGATCCCGTTGGAATTCGAGAAAGGCGTGTTCAACGCGACCGCGAAAACTGGTTTTTGGCTGAAGATCGAGCCCAGGAAATATTCTTACCACTCCGCTCAAATTAACGGGTTGGTTAACAACGATGTTATTAACGGTGCGTGTAAAACAGGGATTTGAAACAGGATGATATTCAATTGTTTGAATCGGGAGTTTTGAATTTTTTAAATGTGTGGAAATTATATTGTATTATATTGTAACGGTGATTCATTGTGAGATACGTTTGATCATGCTTTTTTTCCTTTTATTGTTTACTTGATATTTGTACGGATAAAATAAAATAAAAAAAAACTCTTGTGTAATTCATATGGATTACTCGATTCATCTTTCCATTATTCATTAATATCATAATAGATCAAACAAACAAACAAAAAAAAAAAAAAATGTTATTATTTTTACATATTTAAATAGCTTGAATCGAAATTATACTTTTAAATCAGAAAAAACGATAAATACGATCATAGCTGATAATTAAGGAAAATTTTTTACGCGTTCAAAAGAAACCGAAAATGAATAAATGAATAAAATAGAATATAATTGTGAATTGTAAAGTGAAAATCAATTTTATCTTACATTTTTCTGAAGAATTTGTAAGAATCCTTTTAAAAATTATCATATTTCGCATTATCGCATATTTCTCATTCAATGTACAATGTACAATTCGAACGAATAAATTAATAAATGATCGTCCAATATATTTCACGCAAATATTGCTAATTTTTATCTTGCGAGTAAATATTTGCGATTGAGAAAAATCTGTCTGGAGAGTAAATTGTAAATTGTTACTATAAACAATAGTTATCGCAGCGATATGTTTGTACATTGATAAAAGTGTCAACAACACGATATACATTTCTCCAGATAATATATTACATGTACATATGTATATACGTTATTTGAACACGTGCAATTTGTTACCGCTATAATTCCACTGCTACTGTTTTATCTTACGATATACTACATGTATATTAAATTATTACGATTAATTTTGTTTAATTATATAATAATACATAAATAATATAAATAATAAAAGTCAATAAATAACAGAGTATATTTTCATTTTTGTTCAAATAAAAATATAACGATGTAAATAGAATTGATTTTTTATGCTTCAAATCGTTTCCATTTACATAATTTCTCGTTCCATCCCCATTTCATTCTCGTCTCTTTTCAATCACAGATCTTCAAAATTTCGAGATTCTTGTTACAAAAGAATCCTAAATAAAAAAAATTCATCACTGTACTTTCAAATATCTGTATTTTTAATTTTCTTTAATTAACTTACCTCGTATCGTGTAATTAAATTCAAAAAAAAAAAAACTTCACTAATAAAATGAAGATGGCAAGAACTTCCATTTACCATTCGAAAATTAATATGATAATAATAATTAAAGAAAAAGAAAAGAAAAATAAAAAATGAAATCGAAATCTAAACTAAAAAAAAAAAGGAAACAAGATTTGTTTTTCCTTTCAACCACCGAATCGCGCCTACTAACACAATACACCTCTCGAATCCACCCTTACGATCCTCCAGTTCATTAATTCTGACCAAATGCCTGATCTCTATGGCGTTCGATCGCCACTAGATCCTCCGGTCCTCGAGCTCTCGTCTCCACCGTGGCAAACCGAATTACGTTAGAGAGGGAGAGGGCAGTTTTATCGAGTCAACCTGCCAGATATTTTCTAAGGCATCCAAGGATCGTCTCGAATCGGAAAGGGTGACTTTGAACAACACCCTGAAAGAAGTTGCACGCGATAATCCGTTAAATCGTTTCTCGTCAAATAATAATTATTTATGAAAATAATAATAATAATTATTTATGAAAATAATAAAGTTGCGTTATTCCTCTTACTGATTTGTTTTCAATTGTTCAACTTCGGTTGTCGTTGATGGTAAGGAAATAATATTAAATGAATAATGTATGGTCCTAATTTTAACGTTGAATCGTTGAGATTTGTAATAAATAACACTGTGATGAGGTCAACAATATTTTTTTTATTAAATCATGTAAAATTTGCATAATTTCGATTTTTCAATAGTCATCCTCGTTAATTTAATTAACAAGATTTGTTTTTTTTGTAGAATTAATCAAAGATTTTTTAATATAAATTTATTATTATTTTTCCTCGTTTAATAATCATTCGAAGGTTATGAAATTATCTTCATGAATCTTCTCTTTGAATCTCCATGAATAGAATGATCGTTTCAAAATAAGATTAATAGTTTCAATCTAAGATTCACAACTATTCTAAATAGACATCATAACAATTTCAATTGACATCTATAATAGTTTTAAATTTAAAATTATTTTAGATTGTAGATCCTGCAATTGTATTAAATTGAAACTTGTTAGATAACTGAAACAATCGTAGTAAGTAAACGATTATATTGTAAATTAATTTCTCTCTCCCTCTCAAAAAAAAAAAAAATAATAATAATAATAAAATTCTTTTCGAAATATCCTGAATAAATACAATTTTTATATATCCTCACTAGATGTCTCACTACTCTTACATTCTCGAAAGTGCTCACACAAGACGTACGAACGTTCTGCTCTTCTAATTTTTCAAATTAATTAACGCTATAAAATTCTATAAAACAAAAAGAAGAGAAAACAATTAATCCATTTTTTAATTTACGTATTTACAAAAATTTCTTTCACTGTATATATATATATACACGTACCCAAAGTTACAACGTTCCAATTCAAAATTTTCATATAAATATAAATCATTCACAGCATTCATCGAGTGAATCTTGAATTTTCCTTAGCAAGAAGAATCAAAGTAGGTCATAGATACATACATTCCTCTATATATTATTCGGTAACGATCAACCAGCTCGAATCGCTTCAGCTTCTACATTACATTCGCTCATTAAAGCAACATTCACAAGGTCGTGTCGCGCCTTTGCCGATCACGTACTGGAATATATTATACGACTGTTACGTACATATAATGCGGCGACACCCTGTTACGTGCCGGACATGCACACAACGCTGATGCTCGTCCGGAACCTGGATGATAATTGAGATGGACGCATAACACGCGTCCATTATGCAACCGGGCAACTAGTCACGAACCAAAGATCCATTTTTGTTCTATTATTCGTTTTTTATTCCGCGCGATCGGACGAAAAGAGAATTTTTAAGAAGCGTGTAATTTCTTTTTTTCTTTCGACTGTTTACAGGATAGAAAGAACTTTTTCTGCCCATGGTGAAGAAATTTTGTATTCCGGCAAAGAGGAAGATTGTTCATTTTCGAGATCTGAAATTAAAAATTTTTCCAAGTTAGAATAATTGTAATCTTGGATTATAATAAAAATCAATTATGGAGTTCACTTACTTATAAAAAAAAATAAGCAGAAGATTGGTCATGAAGATTGAAAGGTTTGTTAATGTTAAAATTTCAAACAAGGATATCGTTGTTTTATTAATTTTTTTATTCATAATTAAAGAATAATAGATATAAATCCATACAATATACCATAAAATATATAAAGCAATCAAATTTGATTGTACATTAACGGTCAACGTGACACATTACAACAATGCTAGCAACATTGTAAGAAAATAGTATTATAAAATCTACGTGATCGTTCTTGAATCCCAAATTCGTGGAACGATTCGTGGAAAATTCGAACGAATTTAACATCATTTTACATCAATCGTCAACATGACGTACCATGGCAATACTAAAAATAAGCATTGTGAGAACAATAATAATTAATAGAACAATAATAATACAATTAAATAACCGAGATTTGAAAAAAAAATTAATCAAATTTAATTTTGCGCCAATCGTCAATACGATACTGTAACAATAAACATTGTATGGGAAATTAGCAATCTGATTTTAAAATTCGCAAGGAATCGGAAGAATTCGGGCAGAATCGGAAAGTTTCAAGGATAATATCCTTGGTTGTGTGAGATAATCTTGAACGATCTCGTCCGAATTCTTCCGAAGTGTGCCGAAAATTTCCAAATACCGATTCCGCTCGAACGTTTCCAATCATATCCAAAATCGAACAATAACAAACAACAAATAACAATAATAGTTAAACAATTAATTTACCTGTCTTTATCTATTTTTTTTTCCTATCTAAATTAACCAATTAATCAATTTTTTTGTTGATAAAAAAAACGACTTCCTCCGTTTGATTTCCATTCGTTCTGCGCAGTTTCTTCCTTTTATATAATCTATCGATGTAAGAGAATGAGGCAAAGAAATTGATCAGGTCTGGAGTGAAGCTATTTTAAAATTCTATGGTATGATGTCATTTCATAGAATTGACCGATGTATAGCAGTCCAAGTACAGTTGGTCGCAAAAATTTTCACGGAATTTATAAACATTTTATTTATTATTTTATTTCCAATATTTTCCAATACTCATCAAATTTTTTTCTCAAAATTAATTATTTATCGTTTATTGACTGAAAGTTATATCTCTGTATATCCAGGATGGACTCTCGCCAATCTCAAAATTTATTTATAATTCTAAGAATACGAGAAAAACCTTTAAAGTATCCCTTCCTCGATGGACGTCTCAAAATAATTATCAATGAATCCTTCCTCATTCTTGTACAACGTGCAAGATGATTCCTTAAAAAAAAAAAAAAAATTAAAAATTAAAAAAATACAAAATATACGATTACTCCTTCGAAAACTCCGAGAAGACTGAATTTGTAAAAAAAACCACTAACAATAGACCTTCTAAAAGATCTTAAGACTCTCGTATCGAAATATGAATCGATAATGTAAATACTCGAAATTGAAAGAAAGTGTTTTAACACAGAAACGAATTAAAAAAAAAAAGAAAAAAATACCGAATCTCAATTATCAGGATATCTATCAGGGATTTTATCGATAAGCATAGTCGTCCCTGGAACCGCAATTTTCTCAACCCCATCCTTCTTCGCGGTTCTCGGCTCGATCTTGAACCAGAATCCATTCTCGGCGGTCATCGCGAACCCTTTCTTGTTCAGTTTCATCGGTATGGTGGTCTTGGAGCAGGGAACGAGGTTGCATCTCGCGAACAGATGGAACAGCAGAACCTTCGTCTCCAACATGGCGAATCTATTCCCTATGCACATCCTGGGCCCCATCCCGAACGTGAGGAACAGGCCAGAATTGATCATCTGTTTCGTGTCGTTCAAGAACCTGTCCGGATCGAACTTGTCCGGTTCCGGGTAAAATTGGGGATCACGTTGAATCCCGTAGATGGGGAACCACACGTTGTCGCCCTCTTTGAGGAGGTGAGGTTTCTCGCCCGGCCTGTTCGGCGGCAATTCGAACGGTTTCGTGCAAATCCTGTCTGTGGCCACCACGACCGGATACATCCTAAGAGCCTCGTAAATGATCGCGTCGAGAAACTTCATCTCGTTAATAGCCCCGTACGTCACCTCGCCATCCCGATCCTCCAAAACTTGGTCGATCTCGTTCTGCAATCTCCTCTGGATATCCTCGTTCACGGCAATCTCGTATGCGGCGAAGCACATCAACGTTGAGGTGCTCTCGAAACCTCCGAAGAAGAAGATGAACGCCTGGGCGCATATGTCTATCATGTTCATCTCCCTTCCCGAGCTCAATTTTCCCTTCGATTCCATCATCAGTTGGATCATGTCCGGCCTCACTATCCCCTTCTCCTCCCTCGTCTTGATCGTGGTGCTGACCAGATCGATGAAGAAATCCGAGATCTCCTTCTTGATCAACCTGATCCTAAGCAGGGTGCACACGCTTACAGGCAACACCCTCGTTATGAAGAACTTGATGGACGCCCACGAGCCGAAAGTGGTCCCCTCCCTCCCGTACACGTAGAACTTGTTCTTCCTGTCCTTCATCGAGTTCACCTCGACGCCGAACGCGCAGGTGGCGATCACGTCGTTCGTGTATCTGGTGAACGCGTCCTTCAACTCGATAGTATTCTCGTCCCCTGTCAAAGAGGCGAAGTAATCACCGTATTCCTTCGCGCAATCTCGCATCAGTATGAACATAGATTTCATCTTGCTCGACGTGAACGCGGGGCTTAACAGGTTTCGTATCTCTCTCCACCTGTCCCCACGAAGGGCGAACAAGTTCTTGGCGAACAATGGGTCGGTCGCCTCGTTCTGGAACGATCTGTGATCCGGGAATTGTTCGAAATGCTTCACGGAGATCGTCTTGATCAGATCCGTGTCCCGGATCATGAACACGGGTGTGGTTGTGTCGTACATGCCAAGGTACTTCACGTCGGGATACGAGTTGTAGATCTTTCTCGATATGTCGGCGAAATTGTCCCGTTGGATAACCGCCTCCCAAAAACTTCCCAACAATGGTATCGAGCTGTAATAAGGAATCCCTATTCTTTCGAAATATTTGTACCTCCAAATCAATTGATAATAGGCTATCACGAGGACGGCGACTATCGCCGCGGTTATCGACCACGAATCGAGCATCGTTAATGTTGTTTATTATTCGAAATATAATTACTTCTCTTCGAAATTGTATGTACGATTATTTATACGTCTGGTTTCCAGTCTATCTTTCATTTACGTAACACGATGTTCACAGTGTGGTGTTCATTATCGAATTCGCGATGATTTTTTTCTCGTTTTTCGATCGTTTATTAAGAACGATTTTATACTACGCGTCGAACACACGCCACGGATAACACGATACTGAAAACGCGGCTCGATGGAGACCATGTATGTAAACTCTACTACGTAGCAATTGTGGCGCGCAAATGTGTGTTATGATGAGGGCATCACGCTATTTATATACTGGAGCGTGAATAGTACACAAATACAGAGAGAAAAAAAAAAAAAAACCAATCTTATCGAGTTTCCGAGAATTTTAAAAATTTCTCTCGTAATAATCTTAAGATAATAATCTTAAGAATTATTATTGTTTTATTATTTCTCATTCAAAAGTTTTCGATTAAATCGATTAGATCATTTTAGATTATTTACTTTTTCTCAAATATCGAATATTAAAACTTTGAGTTTTCGTACGTTTTCTTTTTCCCCTCTCTCTCCCTTTCTCTTCTATCCTTTCTTATTTCGATGCCAAATATTAGATGAAATAGAAAATTATCTTATTAGAAAATTAGATAATCAAGTAATTGTATCTTTATTACTATCTATTATTAGTTTCAACTTTAATTGATAATTTCCTTAAATTTTATCTTTGTCTTCCTGTAAATGTGTTGTATTTCTGTTCTTTTTCTTTTTTTTTTTTCTTTATTTACGTCATTTGATAAATAAGATCTTTTTTCTCAGGAATTAAGAACGATTAAAGATATCTAAGAAATATAAGATATTGATACAAATTGTGGTCAAATAAAATAAAAAATTATTTTAATTAAAATCCACAATTAGTCACACAAGTATATAAACAAATCATTGTGAAATCATAGCAAACGTTTTCTTTCTTATATTTTTATATTCAAACTTTATTATATTCAAATGATCTTTTCCTTGGAAATGGAAATAATGAAAAAAATATCATTCTTAAATAAAATATAATTTTATCAAATAGATTTGCTTGCTAGATGTTTATTTATTTATTGGTGTTTTCATTGATTCTCCTTTTTTAAAGATCGTTGTGAATTTATTTCAATTTATATAAATTAAAATAATATTAAAAAATAATCATAACTTATACCGAGAAATATTATCATTACGTGATAACAATAATCTTAACAAAGGAAAATGAAGATTGAAATCGATGAGTGTACAAAAAAATAATAAAATGCTCGTTCTTTTTCCAAATATGGTTAAATATTTGTAACAATACCGTTACAATTATGTAGAAACTTTGAAAAATCCTTTTGAAAATAATTCTACAATTTTTTCCAAGCTATCCATTAACGCAGAATTAAAATTTTATAAAAGGAAAAGAATAATATTTGATACAAAAATATTCTGCATTTTAACAACAACTTTAGATAATTAAAGTTTTTATTGCAATTTAAATCTGTATATTCTAACAACAACTTTTACCTTGGATGATTAAACATGATGATCCATAACTTTCATTGCAATTTAAATTTATCTCGAATATAAAAATATAAAATCTTTCCTTTCACAATTTTTCCTTCGTTTCACAATTCCAATTTCTTTGTCAAATAAATAAATTAATTTATATAATCGTCGATTCATACTCGTAAAAATTCTAGAAACGTAATTAATAATTGAATTATACGTCATTATGTAAATATCATGTTACGGCAATCACATTGTTGACTACGCAAATCAAATACATTTTTCGATGAGATATCATGAAATCGACACGATTCACATTTCATTCGATCGTTGCAAGATCATTTAAATGAGTGTACAAACACATGGCTCAAAGCATCGAAAGATAAAACAGAAAACTAATATTACAAATAACAAAATTTTCTGAAACTCGGATAACCAATTAATACAACTTTTAAAACAAAGAAAAAAAAATAATCAAAAACCGATGAAAAATATAATAAAATATTTTGTCTGAATATCAGCGACAAACTCGTGCGAAAATATTCACGATCGCCACACAACATACATCTCCATAACTTTCGTTTCGATTAAATAATTAAATAACTCGATGCCTGGGCACGATTCTCAACCAAAATCCATTTTTCGCCGTGAGAAACACTCCTCTCTTCCTCAACTCCATAGGTATAGTCGTTTTCGAGCAGACCTCTAACCGACATCTGGCAAGAATATGAAACAACGCGACTTTGGTTTCCACCATCGAAAATCTATTCCCAATGCAATTTCTTGGACCCGTGCCGAAAGGCATGTACGCGTCATTGTTGAAGACATCGCTCTTCTCATTATCCAAAAATCGATCCGGATCGAAGCAATCGGGTTTCTCGAAATACCTCGGATCGCGTTGGATCGCGTAGATCGGGAACCAAACGTGAGAGCCCTCTTTCAACACGTAAGGCTTCGCATCCGGCAGTACGGGCGGTAATTCGAACCGTTTCGAACACTCCCGGTCC
The DNA here is from genome assembly GCF_000469605.1 of Apis dorsata. Classification (NCBI taxonomy): domain Eukaryota; kingdom Metazoa; phylum Arthropoda; class Insecta; order Hymenoptera; family Apidae; genus Apis; species Apis dorsata. Next base: position 271,729 of record NW_006263423.1, read on the forward strand.
GTGATGGGTATAATTGGATACATTCTCAGTGTCTCGTTGATCACAGCGTCTAGATATCCCAGTCCGTTCACTCGTTCGAACGTGATCTCGTTATTGGAAACTAGAACACGATCTATCTCGGCGTGAACTTTGCCCTGAATCTCTGGATTCGCCGCCAATTCATGGGCGGCGAACGATAATAAACCGGAAGTTGTCTCGAATCCACCAAAGAAGAACACGAAAGCTTGAGCAGTGATATCCTCGACGGTCAACTCATTTCGACCACCTTTCGACCTGTTACTGTCCATCATTACTTGAATGAAATCCGGCCTCGTTATACCCCTCTCTTCCCTCGTCTTTATATTGTCAGACACCACCTGGGTGAAGAAATCGGTCGCTTCCTTGCTCACCAGAGACACGCCCAATCTTCTGGCCAATTTTGGAAACGCGAAAATTAGGATCAGTTTTAGAATTGGGGTGCTGTGGATGTCCAGGGCCTCTCTTCCCAGCTCGTAGAATTTGTTCTCCCGATCCGACAAAGAATCTACGGTGATGCCGAACGCGCAAGTGGCGAACACGTCGTTTGCGTATCTGGTGAACACGTCTTTCATCTCCACCACATCTTGCCCCGGTGGAAGAGTCGATAGATACCTCGCAACGTTTACGGCGATCCCGGACATCGAACGGTGCATGGATCTTATCTTGCTGGCGCTGAAGGCTGGAGTGTTCAGAGATCTAACCTCTTTCCATCTGTTGTCGCGCAGCAACAGCAAATTACCAGAGAGCAACACGTCGTCTATTTGCGCCATGTTCACGGTTCTGTGGTTCCTGAAAACGTCGAAATTCTTCACGGCGATCGTCTTGATCAATTCCGGGTCGCGGATCATCACGACTGGTGTCATTCTGTTATAGAATCCCACGTATCTCGCGGATGGAGCTAGATTGTAAATCTCTTGAATCACGACAGCGAATGGTTTTCGCCTCAATATCGATTCCCACGTACTACCGAGAATTGGAAGATAACTTTTGTAAGGTAAACCGTGCTCCTTGAAAGGATTTTGCGATTTCAGAAGATGGTACGATCCCAGAATCGCGAGAACAATCAGCGATATCACGAAAATTACCATGATGATCGTTTCGAGTGATTTTGAGGTTAGGTTGTTTATGCAAGCTTAACGTTGATCCTCTTTGAACAATATTGTTTTTCCAAGACGATGATAACCTAAAAATATTCATCGAATTAGATAATTGAGTAAAGTATATAGATATATCGGTTAAATAATCGAGTGATTAATAACGAAAGGTTGTACGTCGAGTGATGTACGATTAGAGGTTATGTGATCGATGATAATTGTATTTTTCGTTTATTTCATCGATCGTGATGAAATAAATTTAATACGAATAATTGAATCATTAAGTTATACATTTATATTCGAATAATCAATTAGAGATTTAAGAATGGATGGAATTCGATGTATAAGAAAATATGTGTATACTTACGTGTTTTCTCTGCATTGTCGAGAGAATGACACAATGGTTCAAAGTTCGTTTCTTGGGTATAGAATGATCGCATCGCATCGAGTATACTTCGTGTTTAAATTATGATAATTTTAATTGTGCAATAAAAATCTTCCAAAGAGGTGTTTTGCTTAGAAAAACTTGTTTTAAATTACAATTAATTAAAATAAATTAAAATAATAAATGCTTAAATAGAGATATATTAATTATTATTGAAGGCATTTTTTAAAGTAATTCTTCTTTTTTAGCGTTATCAATCATTCTTAATTATCTGTTTATTCATATATCGCGAATTGTGCATTTTAATTATTTGTAGAAAGAATGATCTCCTATCTTGATATGATATTTTGAAATTTTGTTGATTCGTTGATATAAATTACTGAATAATCTTCTACTTACGATGATGCATATTATATTTGTTGCTTCTCCATACAATGTACATTTTTATATTGATCTGAAAAAACCAAGCAAAATTAATTGCACAAATAATTAAAATTTGCTTATTTTTTAATATTATTACATATGTGTCATATTATGTAGTTGAACCAATTGAAAGATGTAATGAAAAATATTAATTTGAATAATTATATTTTATATTTTTAATACATATGGGGAAAAATACTTACAATTCTCTACTTACAATTGAAAAGTATAAAAACATTTTCAACATAAAAAAAAAATAATAATAATAATAATAATAACGTATCATTTTAGATATTTTGCGCGCGAATATTATCTTTGAAAGATTTTTAATCGCAGAATGATCAACAGATAGTAACTATCACACAAAGAACTTTGTAAATATCAAATAAATTATAAATATAACTGTCAACAATATTTTGTGCCCAATTATATTATCTCTACGATTCTTTTTTAGAAATTTTATATATTACATCATTTATGCATATATTTCTTAAAAAAAATATAAAATTACTTACTTAATTAATTAGAAATAATATTTTCTAAAAGAAAATATTATGTTCTCATTAACAACTACCGTAAATTACAAGAATTTCCTTCTGTAACATATCTATTAGCACAGTACTACTGGCAATATATAGTACTGACTATATATCTTGATTTTCCGGCCTTGAATCAAACAATTCAAACAATTATCTTTAATGTGCTCGTATTCAAATCTAAACATTAAAAATAAAAACTTGTTATTATAAAAAAAAGACATATTAAAAAAAAAAGAATTTTATTTATCACTCTTTTTAATGCATCCAATTACAATTTCTAAGATAAAATTAAGCAACAAAAACAAAATTAGTTTTGATGTATTTAACAGATAGAATTTCAAGAACACTGCAAGAAAAATTCTCATGCGTGTAAAATCGCCAATCATCTCGCAACACAAACAACTTCATTTAACTCCCCACTATATTTAAAAAATTCACATTATTATTATTCTCTTCGTACTATCATCACTTTGTTTATTCACACTTTTGCATAAAGTGCGCACTTAATAAAATCTTCTACTTCCATCTCGAAGATAAATATTTGCCATTCAATTTAAAAGAACGACAAACATCTCGATAAGATAGAAACAAAAAATTGATACGATTCAACGTGTCAAGTTAATCTGCTACTAATTGAACTTGATCACATATCGTCTCTTTCTATTTCCTTCCAATTCAAAAATACTTTCTCCTATTCGTGTCGACGGATTATTCAACGCCTGTGACTCAATCTTCTTAACAACTTGATAAAATAAACCTCTCAAAAAAAAAAAAAAAAAAATTTAATCTCTCTATCATCGATAAATAATGATAATTATAGCTACTTTGGAGCTTCTTTAAAAAAAATATGAAAATGTATCATTCGTCTATATTTGTTGGATCCAATAATCAATTTGCACAACTCATCATGGTGGATCTATCAATTTTCCACTTTTTACAAAGTTAACTTATCTAATGTGTTCCAAGAAATCAATCGATTACGATGCAGAAATAACGAACGTGAGTGGAACATTGAGACAAATATAATGCATTCTATCTCTACTTTCTAATTCAACACTTTCGTAGAATTATATATTTATAATTTAACAAAAGGCCAATTATAAAATTTGTCACAGGAAAATATCGATTATTATTCATTTATTAAATTATAAATTTGCATTTTAACAATTTTATCCCATCGAGATTTTTGAATGCTAATGTTTTCTTCTGTTTGTTCTATCCTCTAAAAGAATCAATCCTTTCTTTATTCAAACTTCAAACACGAACGTATCGGTATTCCATATACGTATCGTACAATAAATTCAATGCTAATCACGTTACAAAATTAAAACGAGAGAAAAAAAGAAATATCTCCAGCACGTTTGACCGACCAGCAAAATCTGAAAAAGAAAAAAAAGATTTTTCATTATATCCGCAACATAATAAAGTGAAAAAAAAAAAAAAA
>NW_006263423.1:275753-277211 GCF_000469605.1 Apis dorsata
TATCATTATCAATCAAATATTACTGGATGTAATGATGCGAGACTCATATTGCAATTGGATAAACCTCTTCTCCCTTCCCCCCTCGCCCACTCTTCGATCCTCTCTCCTCCTTCTCTCCCCTCAAAAACTTGTATAAAAGACTTTATCTCGCGCGTATTACATCCAGTCCTCTCAACTCCATTCGGACAACTATTCGTTCCAATTTCAAATTCCAGCATCGATATGGATTATATATCGATCTCTCTCTCATTGATAGCCGTGTTTGCGGCTATTTATTATCTAGCCACGAGGAATAACGATTTCTTCAAGAGGCATGGGATACCTCACGCGCCGCCCACTCCGTTCCTGGGAAACTTTGGCTCGTTGATCAGACGAAAATCGAATTTGTACGATCTGATACAACAGATCTACAACATCGATCCCGACGCCAAATACGTTGGCATTTACGAGTTCACCACGCCTATTATAATACTCCGCGACCTGGACCTGATCAAGACGATCACGATGAAGTATCTCGATCATTTCCCCGATCACCGTCCATTCGTGTACGAGGGCGCGGATCCCGTTTTTGGGAAAACGTTGTTCACAATGAAGGGGGAGCGTTGGAAGGAGCACAGGAACATGCTCACCCCGACCCTCACCTCGAGCAAGATCAAAGGTATGTTCAAGCTGATGACGGAGTGCGCGGTGAGATTCGCCGACTTTTTGTCCGTCCTCCCTGAAAACGAGCGCGAGACGGAGATGAAGGCACTCCTCTCTCGATACGCGAACGACGTGATAGCGAGCTGCGTGTACGGCGTCACCGTCGACTCGATAAACGATCCTAAAAACGTGTTCTACGTGTACGGGAGGAGGGGCACCAACGTGATCGGCTTGAAGAAGAGCATGTTCGTGTTGATCCACAGGAACATGCCCTGGCTGGCCAAGCTGTTCGGGTTGAGATTCCTCGAGAAACACATACAAAAGTTCTTCTACGATCTGGTCTACGAGACGATCGAGAGCAGGGAGAGGATGGGCGCCAACAGGTCGGACGTGCTGCAATTGTTGATCGATATAAGGAACAAGGCCAACGATTCCGGCAAGGGGACGACGATGACCGTTGAGAACGTGGCCCTTCACGCGTTCACCTTCTACTTCGGCGGCTTCGACTCGATCGCCTCCGCCACCACCCTTCTGGCCCACATGCTCGCCGAGCACCCGGACGTGCAGGCGAGGTTGCAGCAGGAGATCGACGAAACGTTGAGGAGCAACGACGGGGAGTTGACCTACGACGCGGTCCATGGGATGAGGTACATGGAAGCCGTCATCAACGAGACTATGCGCCTCTATCCCATCCTCCCCTTCCTGGACAGGATGTGCGTGCAAAGCTTCCAATTGCCCCCCCCTCTGCCAGGTGGCCAACCTTTCACCCTCCGCCCGGGGATGAACGTTTGGATCCCGTTGGCGGCGATCGGCCGG
>NW_006263423.1:277270-281453 GCF_000469605.1 Apis dorsata
CCCGAATACTTCGACGAGCCGGACAAATTTGACCCGGACAGGTTTTTCAATGGGGAGGGGATCAAAAATTCGGCGGCGCACTTCCCGTTCGGCCTCGGACAGAGGAAGTGCATTGGCGAACGATTCGCCATGATGGAGATGAAGGTGTTGCTCTGCTACCTTCTTGCGGCGTGCAACGTGAGGATCGGCTCCAAGACAACGGTCCCCATGGAATTGGAGAAGGGCGTGATCAACACGAGCGTCAGTGGTGGTTTCTGGTTGAAGATCGAGCCTAGGAAGGTTACTTATTACAATTCTTCTCGTGTTTAATTATTATTATTATGTATTATATTTTGTATGTAATTTGAGTTAATAAAAGAATATATATTGTTTGAATATATATTGTTTTTTTTTTTAATGTGTCGCGTTGGAAACGTTGTGTGGATATTTTTTTTTTTTTATTCTTTGCGCGAGGTTCGAACGATAATTGGAAGGAAAATAAACGACGTGCTGGAGCCGGTAAACAAGTGTAAATGTGTCATAACGTGCGTGGAAAGATCGATGACAGGGAAATAAAGTATATATATAGAATTAATTGTTCGATAATGTATCGTTAAGTTGCGTTTAGTGTAAATATTAATTTATAGTAAAATTTCCTTGCCAATGACGAAGATGAGATTAATTAATTAAATAGATAAGGCAATTAAATCTTGAGATAAAGATTCCTCCTGCGAATGACGAAAGTCAGATTAATTAATTAAACTAAAAAGATAATAAAATCTTGAGATAATATGATAATATTGAATTAAATAATTTCATCATTATCGAGAACTGTATTTAATGTTGTATAATTGCTGTCTCATTGATACAAAGATCGATAAAAGTCGAAGACTTTTACTTTGTTGTAATCGATACAGATGAAGATTCTGCTTTGTTGAAATGGCCAATGATGCTGAAAGCGACGTTGAATTAGAATAAATTTTTCGTGAGGAGTTTCAAAATTTAAGAATTATGCTCTATTAATATTATTTAAATTAACTTGAAATTAAATATATAAATATATGTATAAATAAGCTTTGATTTATTTTTTTATATCATGCAAAAGATTTTTACAAAAATCCATCTTGCTCTAATTTGAAATATCTTATTTTAAATTCCAACTCTTACTTACTTTCAGACCAAGTACAAATAAAAATAAAAAACGTTAACAAATATATATTCGTATTTCCAAAAATTTTGCCTTTCCTTTAAAAATTAATACGATAATAATAAAAAAAAAAAAAGAAAGAAAGAAAGAAAGAAAAAAATAAAAAATCAAAAAATTCCTCTTTCCTTTCCCCCCACGGAATCGCGCCTTTCCCCACTAACACGGCGAGACAATACACCTCTCCCCCGGATCCATCCTTACGATCCTCCAGTTCATTAATTCTGACCAAATGCCTGGCCTCTATAGCGTTGCTTCGATCGCTAACCTCCGGTCCTCGAGCTCTCTCGCCTCCACCCTTGGACCACTGGCAAACTGAATTACATTAGAGAGAGAGAGGGAGGGGGCAGAGGTATGTGTATGTGTGTATGTGTGTGTTTTATCGAGTCAACCTGCCAGATATATCCTAAGGCGGGCAAGGATATCGTCGAATCCGGAAAGGGTGTACAACGGCCCGAAAGAAAGTTGGCACGCGATAATCTGCAACTGTAAACCCTGAATTGTTTCGCGCGAATACCGCTACTTGTTGTTGACTTGTTTATGGAAATATTTCGTTGCATTGTTTCCCTGGCTTACCGAACTCGTTTTGCTATTGTTAACTATGCGGTTGTTATTGGTAAGTTGGTACGGTTGTTGCTAATGGTACGAGTATTAGTTTAGATTGGTTTCCAAGAGGAATTTATTGGGAAATTCGCGTATGGTTTCCGGCTTCGATGGTTCTTCCTTCTTCGAGATTTAGATTTTATTGTGATATTAATGTAATTAATAGGATTATGTCTAGATTATCATGATTATGAGCTGGTATTAAAGTTTATTATTCGTAATTGCACAATTACTTATTCGAAATAAAAAAAAGATACGTAAATATCGAAATAACGAAATAAAAAGTAACCAAAAGAATATCGAGATGAAAAATTTCGTTTCTATATGCTTGCTAAGGATGCTTCCAAAAACTTTTGCAAGCCACTGCACACAACAAACTTGTTACAATTATTTATTCTAAATAAAAAAAAAAAAAAAGAGAAATATTCAAATATCGAACAAAATGAAGAATAAAAAATAACCAAAAGAATATCGAGATGAAAAATTTCGTTTCTATATGCTTGCTAAGGATGCTTCCAAAAACTTTTGCGCGCCATTGCACACAACAAACTTGTTACAATTATTTACTCGAAATAAAAAAAAAACTTAAATATCGAATAAAATAAAAAATAAACTTCCAAAAGCTTTTGCGCACCATTGTACACAACAAACTTGTTACAATTATTTATTCGAAATAAAAAGAAAAAAAAAAGAAATACTCAAAATATCAATGAAACAAAATGAAGAATAAAAAATAACCAAAAGAACATCGAGATAAAAATTTCGTTTCTACATGCTAAGGATGCTTCCAAAAACTTTTGCGCGCCACTGCACACAACAAACTTGTTACAATTATTTATTTTAAATAAAAAAAAAAAAAAAAGAGAAATATTCAAATATCGAACAAAATGAAGAATAAAAAATAACCAAAAGAATATCGAGATGAAAAATTTCGTTTCTACATGTTTGCTAAGGATGCTTCCAAAAACTTTTGCGCGCCACTGTACACAACAAAGCTCGGGTATCCGGGTTTATATCCTCGACAAGGGTGTTCTAAGCGCGAGTTATAATCTCCGGTCGCTTGATTTAGGCACGTATTCGTAGATGGACACCTCCGCTGATTTCGAAACAGCACAAACGAACCGTCTGAATATGAGATAATATTGCGCGTAGTCCGATTACGAAGTTACCCTAACAACACCACGTTGTTGTATACGCGAGGGGAGGGGGAGGGATAATAACCGAACCGGCCCGCTTTTGATTCCCTCCACCATCGTTTCCACCAAGCTCTCCCAAGTATCTCCCCGTTTCCCGGCCCCGTTTTCGCGCTCATTTTGTTTTCCAAGACTTAATTTAATCCGGCGAACAATCGGGATCGTTCCCAAAAACCGCGATTAACATCCTCAGGAAATACGTGCGTAATTAGCGAAATGTCGTTCGAATCGATTCGGTTGAATGGAGATTCGGGATTTGTGGTTCGTTCCTCTCTCTCTCTCCTTCTCTCTCTCTTTTTCTCGATTTAATTTATAGATTTAATTTGTATTTTCGAGAACGAAGGCTATCAATGCACGGGTCTTTTTGGATTTCAAATAGAGGGTTAGTTTTTTTTTTTTTTTGAAATCTCTCTGCTCTGTTCTCGATTACTATATATCTCGATGATAGCGGAGATACAAACTTTTGATAATCAATAAATTCAATATAATAATCTCTCAAGAGCGAATTGCAATTATTCTCTCAACAAAGCAAGAAAAAAATTTCTCTCTATACAAATAACAAGAAATCGAGAAATCTTTCTCAAAAACCTTTCCAAAAATTGTTCAAAACTCTTCCGAAATCCGAAATCGGCCGAAAGCGAGCCGAGCAAGCGCATCCGCATCGTGCACCCGCGGAGGAAGGAAGGAAGGAAGGAAGGAAGGAAGGAAGGAAACAAGCTTTCGGCCGAAACTTTGCCACGAACCTTTTCCCTTTCCAGGATCGAACGGGACGGGCGGAGCGAGATGGAAAAGTAGACGGGGGACAGAGAGAGAGAGAGAGAGAGAGAGAGAGGATGGTAGGAAAGGAAGGAAAACGAGGAGGAGAGGGTCGGAGGAACAAAATTCATTTGGCCAAATTAAACAGAGTTTAGCAATTTGCGCTTAATCCATTTGTCGGGGATCCAGCGTCCGTCAGTCCATCCGTTTGCTCCGTCTCTCCCTCTCTTCTCTTCTCTCTCCCTCTCTCTGTCTCGCTCTCTCCATCCATCGACAGTCTACACGACCACCACTATGCACCCTTTCCCTGCACCGGAGGCCCTTCCAACGTTTCACCTTAACTCCTGTCGATACTAATCCCTCCCACGCCTCTCCCCTTTCACTCACCCCCTCTCTCTCTCTCTCTCTCTCTCTCTCTCTCTCTGTCAGAGCTCTTTCCAAAGAGGCG
>NW_006263423.1:281500-282591 GCF_000469605.1 Apis dorsata
AGAAGCCGGCTAGCTCTCTTTGGCCTCGCATGATTCGCAGGGTGCCACTTTGAGAACGGGGTGTCTCGCAAATTTCCGGCGCGCACAAGGGCTGTTAATAAATTGCTGGCCACCCCCCTCCTCCCCGTGATGGTTAACCCATCGCGCGCAAACGATTTCACGCGTAGGATCGATAAAGAGATTCGATATGTGTATATTATATATTTCGATGATATCGTTGATCTATGAGTTTGCTCCGAGTTGAATTGCGAGAGATGGATTCAATGAGGTGGAAAATTTGATAAGAGTTAAAAGAGTGAATATTGGACAGGGTGGAAGAATTGGATGGAAAAGGAAGAAAAATTTTCGAACGATAGGGGTGACTTTTATTTCGATCCCTCTTTTTCTTCGTTTCCCAAAATTTTTAGGAAAGAAATATTGGATAAAGAGGTGTGGAGGAATGAGAATTCGTTGTTTTATCGTGGCTTTATTTAATGGGTGAAAATTTCGTTTGCGGAAAAGGAAAGGGGGACGTGGCGAACGTTGATCGTGTCTGATCGAGGTAAAGATTGTTTCTCTATGATAAGCATATAGAATGAGATTGTGATTATTCGAGATTAATATTTGGTTTATCAAAGTAGAAATCAATGAAAAATTCAATGAAATAAAAATTAATATTCGAAGAAACTTTGAAATTTCTTGCCGGGAATTATTTCGAGTTACAAGTTTAATGTTGTCGAGAAGGATGTCGATATATTTTTACAACGACTCGAGAACTAAAGCATTAAACTTCGAAGAATCGTTCAAAGTTTTCGGTGAAACTTTTAAGAAAGTTGAACAAATTTCCTCCTGTATGTTTATTAAAAAATCGAAGGCGAACGCTCCGGGCTTTCAAATACCCGGTAAATAAAATTTATAGCAATGGAAGATTAAACAGAGACTAAACTGATTCGAGGGCTGACCCACGGATCGCGTCAGCCTAATTTCTCGAGTGCCTCGAACGCAATAAATCTACAAGCAGGACGTAAAGATATATCGTCCCGACTTTCTTCGATCCTTATTCACGCCGAACTGCGCCATATTCCGCTCACCTAAAAAAAAAAAAAAAAAAA
>NW_006263423.1:282768-284644 GCF_000469605.1 Apis dorsata
TTTCTACGTATCTTTCTTTCTTTAAAAAAAATATCGTCACCTCTTACAAAATATTTCTTACGAATAAAAATTACGATTGTGTCGTTCTTTTAATTAAAAAAAAAAAAAATTCATCGAAGGTAGCCAAAAAGAAAAAGATCCTCTTTGAAATTTCGTTTCAAATCTTAAACAGTTTTCGAGATAGAAAACTTGAAAGCGTAGAAGAATGAGAAAGATGACCTATATTTTTTCCAGAAAATGCGTACACGCGATGATAAGTGGTGAAAATCAGCTGATCCATCGACTATTGCACGCTCTTGAACCAAAGTCTTGAAAAGAGAGAAGCGTAAGGTCTTGAAAAATTACAATTCCCTTTACACGACGATATCTTGGAAACTAAAAGCAAAAGGAAAGCCAAAGGGGAAGATTCCCTGTTTTTTATGGTTCTCCTTTTGTTCGAGAAACACCATCCAATTCGACGTAGAGGATGTTCAAAGTTTTCAAAGCGATTTCAATTACATTTATATCCGGTGCGTTTCGCACTCTATATACGTTTTTAAAAGAATTTCGAGATATAAAAAAATTTGGGATGGACAAGAGGGAAATTGAAAATCTTCTTTCTAATCTTTAACGTTTATCGATCGAAGATTTCCACAATTAATACAATCTTCTTTTTTTTAAAAATTCATTCGCGCTTCGTCGACTAAAAAAAACACTAAAAACAAGAAACGTAACCAGGCGAAAAACAAGGAAGGAAGAATTCGTTCCATAAAACACATTTTATCCTTGTCGGTTTTATCCTCACGCGAATCGAGCGTTTTAGCCACTCTTTAGGTTTACATCGCACCGACCGGTTCTTCTTTCTATCTTATTATCCTGGAATTGTTTTCAACCTTCTTTCTCTCTCTCTCTTGCTCTCCTCCTCTTGTTCCCATCCAACCAAGCGTCTTTCTCCTCGTCTCTCTCTCTCTCTCTCTCGCTCCATCGTTCGATCCCTATCCAACGAGCCAACACCGTCCTTCTCTATATTTAGAAGCAAGTGGAAGCGAGCGAGGCCAACTTAAGTGTATTGGCAGTTGTGTCCACCTTTTTATTTTCATCCAATCGGGCGAGGACCTTTAAGAATCACTTGGTTCGGAAACCGTGGAGTGCTCTTCGAAACCGAATGTTTCGGGGACTCTGGAGAATCGGTCCCAACACTTAAATGTATAAGGTGCGTATATTTTTAAAACTTTATGGGTAGACGCCATTGTTGTGAATCGTTGTTGTTTTCGAACACGATTGTTTTAATACACGATCATGTTTGGATAATCGAAATAACGTGTAATAGATAGATACTTAAAAAAGAAAAGAAAGAAAGATAGGGAAGAGAGTTTTTTGATTTTCGAGGGAAAAAAATTGGTAAATATTTCATCAGTACTTTTAAAATAAGTCTCGAATTAATCTGTACAAAAGGAAAATTTTATTTTCTGACGATTGTTTTTCGATCAAGTTTAAATTATGGATCGATTAATTTTTTATTAAATATGGAATATATTATATTGCTCTGCTATCAAGCTTTTTATAAATTTTCATGAAAAAAAAATCAATTATTTTTATTATTTTCGTACGATGAATTTAAATCTAGATTTATGCTTTTTCGATAGCCGGTGTGATATATATATGTATATATAAAAAAAAAAGTTTATGTTTACCCGCGTATCGCATTGAAAAGGGTATATAAAATTTAATTTAAAATTCAATTCCCCTATTTTGTGGACATCATAAAAGTATATAGAACAATTAAACAGTTTTTATTATTAATAACAACAATACTGTAACGATACTTTATAAAAATTGTCATTAAATTGAAAAATAAAATGGAAAATACGAAAAAAAAAAAAAAGAAAACAAAAAA
>NW_006263423.1:284654-293757 GCF_000469605.1 Apis dorsata
GTATTATTATTATTAATATAGAACGATTAAACCTGTGTGCCCTTTTTCGATCGAGCAATATAACAATCGTAACTTTAAAAAATTTAAATCGAATTAAAAATCGAAAAGAGAAGAGATCAAAAAAAAAAAAAAAAAGATATCTTGAAGATTGGATGGATAAATATTGAGCGATAAAAAAAAAAAAGGAGAAAGAAAAAAAATTCGAACGATCTTCAATTTAGGAAATGTATCTCATGATGAAGTTCGAATCACAATTTCTCCATCGTCTTGCCATCGTTTCCTCTCTCGTCATTACCTATATCCGCCCGAGATTGGAAACGACGAAACTAACTTTCACCATAACGATGGAATTTTTAACGATGTTAAATCGAAAAACTTTTCCTTCTCAATTTTTATTACCTTCCGATTAATGATCGTGAAGTAAGTAAATACAGCAAGATTGATCATGATACGAGAAATATATATATACATACATCCTTTAACAATTTATTCAAATTCTGATAAATATCGAGAATTAAAATCAAAATTAATAAACCGATATTGATCATTGATCAATTTCTTTTCTGGAATAAGAATATATTGAAAAATATCGAAATTGATCCGTTCAACATATCCTAAATCAAATATCTCTCTCTCTTTCTCTCTCTCTCTCTTTCCTTCAATACTCCAAACACCATATATCAATTACATCGATACTTACCTTAAAAATTCTTTAACAAACGATCGCACGTTCTATCCTATTCTATCTTACTTCACTTTATTTTCTTTTTCTCTCCGGCAAAATCACAAAGAAATACCCGATTTCGAATCCTCGATCGCGATTCTCTTTGGTGTTCGTGTCACAGGGCTGTGTGACACGAAAAAGGCCGAAAGATTAAATCAATGGAAAGGGGGCAGGGCGAATTGGCGAATTGCGCAACGCTTGTCGACTAATTTTCACAACGATGGTGTAGAAAATCTGGAGGGAGGGGGAAGGGGGACATTGGAGGGCCGGATGATAACAAAGTGGACCATTTGTTGGATGGCCACTCGATCGAAACAACGGCCCCGATCGAAAACCGTAATGCCATCCGCGAGGAAAGGATGATCCACTTGATCATTGGAACAAGTGAGAATAATGAAATGAATTTGGGATGTGAGCCACGTTTGTAACAATCCGTTCATCTTTTCGCGTTTATGGAAATTATTCGTTAGTGATATTCGATTTCGTCGTTCTTTCGAAATTGGCACAGAGAAGAATCGGGGTCAATTCGAATTTTAAGACGAATTTAAAACTATTGGAAGTAATCAACGAAGTAGCTTCGAAGAATTTACTTGAGATGTTAAGTAAATAATAAATTTTAATCGAACGAATTAATAATTAAAATTATTATATTTTACGTCTGTATAACTATGTAATTTTCTAGGTATATATTGTATACTTAAATTTTCCATAAAAATTCTAATATTTGTTCAGAATTTCTCCCCTCAAAAGTGTCCCTCGAATAAGTGTCCCTAATTAATATCCCCACGTTAAAAAAGTTGAAGATTCAACGAATAAGTGTAATTCGATTCGTAGAATTGAACAGTTCATTCGATACTCGCGTTTCTCATTATCGTCGCCGATTTCCACGTGGCTCGTGGAGCTTGTGTGACGTTCTATTATCAGTTCGCGTCACGGGGAAATTGCGCCCCCGACACGGGGGTTGTCCTGTAATCGCGCGCGCTCGCCTGTAACGCGAGGCGTTTCCGCGCGTTTTGTAATCGAAGAACGATCGGCCGGTGAAACCGATCGGATGGAAAAATCTCTCGATTGCGATTGCTCTCGCGGTCCCGCGGACTTGTTTGTTCGAACAATCCGTCTGTGTACAACGAATATCGCGTACGGCGACGATTGGAAATCGTGTTCGTACAATTTTTGATTTTTTGAAATGAAAAAGATCGAATGCAATTTGCTTCCGATTTTCTAAAAGATGGAATAATGGATTCTTTAGAAATCAGGGGAGGATCGATATGTTTTGATTTGGAATTAGAATATTTTGGATAAATTGAAATCGTGTTGGTCAAATTTTTTGAAATGAAAAAGATCGAATGGAATACGCTTCCGATTTTCTAAAAGATGGAATAATGGATTCTTTAGAAATCAGGGGAGGATCGATATGTTTTGATTTGGAATTAGAATATTTTGGATAAATTGAAATCGTGTTGGTAAAATTTTTTGAAATGAAAAAGATCGAATGGAATACGCTTCCGATTTTCTAAAAGATGGAATAGTGGATCCTTCAGAAATCAGGGGAGGATCGATATGTTTTGATTTGGAATTAGAATACTTTGAATAATGATCGAAATGAAAAAGATCAAATGGAATATGTTTCCGATTTTTCTAAAGAATTGTGGATCCTTCAGAAATCAGGAAAGGACCGATATTTTTGAATTTGGAATTAGAATATTTTAAATAATAATCGAAAATGAAAAAAATCAAATGCAATACGTAATATGTTTTGATTTGGAATTAGAATATTTTGGATAAATTGAAATCGTGTTGGTAAAATTTTTAATTTTTTGAAATGAAAAAGATCAAATGCAATACGCTTCCGATTTTCTAAAAGATGGAATTGTGGATCCTTCAGAAATCAGGGGAGGATCGATATGTTTTGATTTGGAATTAGAATATTTTGGATAAATTGAAATCGTGTTGGTAAAATTTTTTGAAATGAAAAAGATCAAATGGAATACTCTTCCGATTTTCTAAAGATGGAATTGTGGATCCTTCAAAAATCAGAAGAGGATCAATATATTTTGATTTGGAATTAGAATATTTTGGATAGATTGAAATTCGTACAATTTTTGATTTTTTTGAAATTTATGGAATACGTTTTCAATTTTCTAAAGATGAAACTCTAACTGCTTCAGAAATCAGAAAAGGATCGATATTTTTGGATTTGGAATTAGAATACTTTGAATAATGATCGAAATGAAAAAGATCGGAATGAAAAAGAATGGAATACGTTTCCGATTTTCTAAAAAATTGTGGATCCTTCAGAAATCAGGGAAGAATCGATATTTTTGAATTTGGAATTAGAATACATTAAATAATAATCGAAAATGAAAAAGATCAAATGTATCGTTTCCGATTTTCCAAAGATGGAATTGTGGATCCTTCAGAAATCACGCGAAAATTAATACTTTTGGATTTGTAATTAAGAATACTTTGGATAACGATTGAAATCGGATAATAACATTAGATTATTTGATATTTATAACTCGCAAGAAATATCACGCCAATATAATATCCATCTTCGTTCCTTCGTTCGTGATATCCACTCGTATTTCATCGCTTTACAGTCCATTCCGCCACGGATACGGTTAAATCGCGGAAACGTGGGGAACACACGTTTCCACACGAGTGCGGAAATATGCAGATACATCAGGAGCAGAACCTTTCACGAGAGTCCTTGTTCAAGTACAACGGTGTTCCATTAGTTTTATGCCCTGTCCACACCTACATTTATACGAGCGCCATTGAAAAACAATATTTTGATTAATTATTTTTTCATAGTTATCTCGAGTATCTCGAGTATCTCGAGTGATTAATGCCGCTACTATTATTGAATTATTGAATTATTGGGTATTATGGTATTACAATAAATAGTTTGGAAGTTGTACTGGTCAACTCCAGTCATTTTGAAAAATAGATCAAAAGAAAAGAAAAAACGATTTAACGATTTTTCTTTCGAAATATATTGCGTGAATTGTATTAATTTTTTTTTTTCTCTCTCCACAATTGGGATGGAAATTTTTACAGAGAATGGAGGGGATCAGTTTGGCTACCGAAAGATGCGCATACGTATGTAAGTGATGATGAATCGTGAAAAAAGAAAAAAAAAGAGGAAGAGGAGGAGAAGAAAGAAGAAAGAAGGAACAATCAAGGATTACTTCATAGGCCAGGTTGGCGACGCGTATTCTTGGGGAATTAACACACATTTGCGCTGTTATTGCTTGAGAATACACGTAGTTTGCCTGGTCGTTCACTCCCAGACGACCAAGTTCTGATAGAAAAAGAATCGCGACGAGTCGAGAAGTCAAACTAATCAACTCCACTTTTAAAAATTGTTCGATCTTCAACTTCAGATGATCAAAGAGATCAATAGAAACTCTCGTGTAAACGTTCTTAGATGTTGATCAGTTTGACTCGTTATCATGATGCTATTGTAAGACATATTTAAGAAGTATGTTAATATATTAATTATCTAATTAAATATCGCGACAAAGCATTTTTTTTTTCCACAACGTACCATATCAACTCACGTTTTATACGTCGAACGATAATTTTCAACGTCTCCACTGTAAATTCAGTCAATCGATCCTACTTATACAGCGTTATTATATCTTGTTATTGCAGAAAGAAGCGTTTATTTCTCTCGTAAGGAAAGAGAGAGAGAGAGAGAAGAAACGAAAAGTTATTGTGTAAAAGGCAAGAGAACGGAAGAAAATAAAGACCGAGTTACCTTCTCGATATTGCCCCCTTTACATTTCCCTTTGTCCCTTTAAAAAGAAAACCCATCTGACGTATCTTTCGAATGATTGCATAGTCTGCGACTAATAATGGCGAGTAATAATGGCGATGGAAAATAATACGTCTCACTCCTGTTGTTGAATAGTGTGAGAAACGAATCAAATTATATTATTTCATAATTCATAGCGTATAATATTACTTTTGTATCTTTGTTATAATATAATATTGTATTAATTATAATCAAAATATGTAAACAAATTAGTGGGTAATATTGCGTCTGCAATAGCTTTTAACGATCAATAACAATAAACATTGTGAAATAATTATAGTGCAAGTTCGAAGAGTATATAAATTAAATTAAACGTTAATCCCTAGTATCCAGATCATCCTACCCTATCCCTTTTTAATAATTTATTTAATATTAAAGTAAAAAAAAAATTATTAGGGAAACTATGAAAATAAAATTGGATTAATTAATTCTTTCGTCTTCGTTTTTTTTTTTTTTTTTTTATAAAAAATTACGTCGAATCTAAAATTCTTGAACGAAGATTAATTATTTGTAAATGTTCCAATTGAAATTAAACTCTGTAGAGAGAGAATTTCAATAATTTCTAGATTATAAATTATACACTCGATATCACGAGTGCTAATTAAATATGTAATAGAACGAGTGTTTTAACTCGATACTCGAAACTCGAGATCCGTACATCGAGTTATTTCCTATACGCAATGATAAAATAAAATAATTTTCGAACGTCTTCCCTTATCGTATACAATCATTACGAATTTCCTTTAATCAATTTTAACGCAATTTTATTGCTCGCACGGAACAACGCAAATCGCGCTTTACTCGCCGACTTGTTCTCATTTAAAGTCCAACCGAACTTACTCGATCCCCCGTACTGCAACTCGTACCCCCGACTTTTTAATGGCTAATACAAACTTTCTTGCCTTTAATCACGCGGACAATAAACATGCAAAGCGGCTCGTTCGATTTTTCATCCCGGTCTCTATCTATTAAAAATTTACCGGATCCGTTTTCCATCATACATTATTCTTCTTGTACTTTTAAATTGGAAAAATTCAATTTGAATTTTTAATCATCTTAAGTCTGACGAAATCCTATTAAAATTAGGAAAACTTTGAACCGCTATAACTCCGAAGATAGTAACTTCCGGTCAACGAGTGAACGATCACTGGAAACAAGGAACTTTCCCCTTTAAAATGCTTTTTAATTTATCCCGATACGACATTCGATGCTCGAAATATCGTCGCGTGAAGAAAACGTAATTTTTAATCGTACGCTTTGCAACATCTGATTAACCTTATTAAAATTAGGAAAATTTTGAACTCTTGTAACTTTGAAGATAGTAATTTTTGGTCAACGAGTGAACGATCACTGGAAACAAGGAACTTTCCCCTTTAAAAAGCTTTTTAATTTATCTTAATACGACATTCGAAATATCGTCGCGTGAAGAAAACGTAATTTTTAATCGTACGCTTTGCAACACCTGATTAAAATTAGGAAAATTTTGAACTCTTGTAACTTCGAAGATAATAATTTTCGGTCAACGAGTGAACGATCATTAGAAGGGCAGAATTTTGCTCTTTGAAATGCTTTCTCGTTTATCTCGATACGATTTCCGGTTCCCGAGATATCGTCGTGTAAAGAGAAAGTTAATTTTCGATCGTTTACTATCTTTATCCTTGTTATTTACGGACCTCTCACTTACACTCTATTTCACTGACCAATCTCAAACTCCAGACAAGTGACAAATACGATTTCTGGAAGAACGCAATTTTTAAGAAAAATTTTTAAGTCATTGAATCGCGAATTGTGCACTATGAATTAAGATATCAAAACGAGAGCTTCAATGATGTAATTTCCTCTATTTTCAGAGTTTTAACGATTTTACAAACTGTGTTCTGACCGTGTAAAAATCGATTTGACGATTATCAAATTGAAAATAATACTTTTAAAATATGGATAAATAGACGACACTACAAATTGGAATATCTTCCAACATTCTAATAACTTTCACACCATCTATCATGCTATAGATTCAATACCACTAACATAAACTTCAATCTAAAAATTAGTTGGGTGGTTGGTTACGAGTTTGTACACAGGGCACAGCTTGCGCAATATCCAGTGGCTTGGTAAAATTAGAATTGCCACGCCCTAACGCAAATCCCTAACCAACATATTAAACTTACACAAAGATTCATATGTGACATCGTTACAGTTTACAGAATTCCCGTCTTCGTCCCAATTTAATATTAATTTAACTTCAGAAATGTTTTCGAATTAATCGCACTATTGAATCGAGGGCAAAATTAAAAATATCTAAAAAAAAAAAATAGACAAACGAAATTAACATAAAGGAAAAAAAAATCCATTCGTTCGTAAAGATAAAACTTGCATAAAACTTAAAAATTACAATCTCAAACTTTCTATACCTACGTACAACATAATAATATCACGAGGTGTCAAATTGAAATTTAGTTCACAGTTTAAAAATTCGCTCACGCTAAGGTATATAATAAAGCAACAACAACGATACATCATCCCCGAAAAAACTCGATAAATGGAAATTTCGAATTACGCCACTATTTCCTGTGTAAACGATACATCGTGCACAAGCACGATGGAACGAAGGTTTATAAGAACGAATTATTCCGCGTTTCTTCGGGGAGAGAAACGGGCAGAGTTTTTACCCCGACGAAAGAATCATAGTCGGGGGTTGGCCGAGGAAATGGCGGATGTAGGGGAGGGGGAAAATACGGGGTAAGTTTCCGTGACGTGTAAATCACGCTTTACCGAGAGCTTTTGAGTCTGGCAGCAAGGTTCGTTGAAAAGTTAACAGGCCGAGGAATGAGTGGGGCCGTGTCCCCCTCCCCTCTTTCTCTCCCATCCCGCGCTCGTGGCACCGCCCGCTTTTACTTAATGCCTTCTCTCCTCCCCTCTCGCTTCTTCTTTCGAAGGTGTTAAGTAACGAGCTTGTTGTATATGAATGCCACCGGCAAAAACGAAGCAATTCTCACCGGTCATTCCCTTCCCCCTCTCTCTTTCTCTGAATTTTTTACTTCTCTCCCTTCTCTCTTCTTTTCCTCTTTTCGTTTCGGCCCCATGGACAGAGGACTCTTTTGTTTCCAGTTTCTTTAAAAACAATATGGAATGGGATATATACTTGTACGAGTACACTTGAGTTTTAAAGAGTTTACTTTTCTTCTTTTTAAAAAAAAAAAAATAATTCTTTATGAGAGAGACAGGGGATTAAAATTGGTTTAATTTTTTGGGGGACATTGAGAGCTACGATTAAATAATGATATTTTTAATGATCGTAAAAATTTCAAAATGGTTGAAATAACGATTTGGCTCAGGTCCGTGGGTACGCCACCACCCAAGGGACTCGCGAAAGCGGGCACGAGGCCCGTCGGTCCCCCTTGCGGAAAATGATCGCATTGATCGAGAAAACGATCGACTCTGAAAAATTCTCCCTTCGCGTATAAAGGGAAAACCTCCCTCCTTCTCTCGAAGGGGACTTTAGAAAATGACACGAAACTAAATCTACGTCTAATCAATGACGAAACTAAATCTACATATATCTACAGAAAGAAAATTGGGAAAAGGGAAGTGGAAGAAGTCATTTAACGAAGCTTCTTTCTCGCAGAAGTCCAAATATTTATGCGACTCGAAATATTTTAGCCGTAAAGGTCTGAAAAGGCGAGAGTAGCGCGGGAGACGAAATTCCAGTTGCACTCCCAGAATGCCCCGGCGACGACTTGCACGCTCCGGTTTCCGGGATTCCAGCTGCGCCTCCTTTATTCGGAATTCATCGGATCTCGAATACTTTTCGTCCAGGAGATCCTTTGGAAATCCCATGTGCGCGGCACAAGAATGTTTTCCTCCCTCCCGTTTGATCCGTGGCCAGAGCCCCGGAAAAATGCTCGATTCTAAAGGAGTCGCGGTGCGCTCGCGTGTCTCTCCCCCTCCCCCTCCATCCATCTACACACATCTCTATCCCTCTGTAAATTTTCTCGCGTGTCCTTTTACGAAGAATGGGATGGATCTGCCCTATCCTCTGATACTCCTTCCTTCAAACGAGGATGTATATATATATTCGATGTATATATGATGTCTTTGCCCCGTTTCAGAATCAAGCGGTTTCCTTTCATTGTTTATATGAATATAAAACGAGTTTTTTGTTTTTAATATTCGAAAGAGATTGGATCGAATCGATTCTGGATGGTAAAAAATAGAAACGACGTGAAGAATTTACATACTGATGATAAACAAAATTCCAAGAAACGAATATTTCGAATTATTTCGATGAAATATTTGTGAATGTAATTTCGAAAAATTCGAAAGGATTTTTATTTTACAAATGAAATTCTATTGAGCAACGATCGAATAATAAATAAAATATTTCAAATATTCGAAAAATTCTACATCTAATACTGGTGACTCTAACAATACCGAAGTTTTTAAAAATGGATGCATAGGATCTATCTGATACTCCTTCCTTCAAACGTTCGATGTACATATGATGTCTTTGCCCCGTTTCAGAATCAAGCGGTTTCCTTTCATTGTTTATATGAATATAA
>NW_006263423.1:295292-296654 GCF_000469605.1 Apis dorsata
GAAGAGATTGGATCGAATCGATCCTGAATGGTAAAAAATAGAAACGACGTGAAGAATTTACATACTGATGATAAACAAAATTCCAAGAAACGAATATTTCGAATTATTTCGATGAAATATTTGTGAATGTAATTTCGAAAAATTCGAAAGGATTTTTATTTCACAAAATCAAATTCTAATTAAGCAACGATCGGATAATAATTAAAATATTTTCGAATATTCAAAAAATTCTACATCTAAGCATAATACTGACTCTAACAATAATATCAAAGTTTTACGAAAAATGGATGGATCTGCCTTGATGATAAAATTCCAAGAAACGAATATTTCGAATTATTTCGATGAAATATTTGTGAACAAAGGTAATGTCGAAAAATTCGAAAGGATTTTTATTTTATAAATGAAATTCTAATTGAGAAACGATCGTTAATAAATATTCGAAAAATTCTACATCTAAGAATAATACTGGTGACTCCAACAACAATATCGAAAATTCGTGCATCGACAAGCGAATATGGAAAATAGAAATGGCGAGTATTGGGGAAGTTGGAAAGCATCGACACGTACGAATCTATATTTGCCTTATAGCATTGGAGGGGGAGGGGGAGGGAGGGAGTGGTCCTTACAGGAGATATCCTCAATTACTAATCATCAAAGGGATTTAGGAGGAAGGCCAGATTAGTTTAGGCATCTTGTAGCATCAACCGGTTAGATGGAATCGGGAGAGAGAGATGTCGCAGGGAGAGCAACATCCTGGCGATGGATAATGCTGTATGCGCTATCGAATTACGGACTAATTAAACCTAAGTAGCTCTAATCGTAAGCGCATCCGCACTGTGCTTATGTAACGCATTCTGATTGAAGATGCGCGTACTTAAGATCCTTCGCAGCTACTTACTAATCCATATCCGGATAATTCCTCCCATCGATCATCCTTGAGAATCGGGCCTTGAGAATTTGCACCGTCATCCTCCCCTCGTATCGGATTTTATCTCGTTTTCGAGAACGATCGTCGTTTCCATCTCGAAGTGAAAGTGAAAAGCTTTATAAATTCTTAGATATGTCATCAGATCTAATCTTTACACAAAAATATTTTAATTCTCTCGTTTTCAATTATGCCCAACTCTTTGGGGCACGTTGAGGTAAAGATATTTCGAAATTATCAATCAAGACAATTGTCTCGTATATTCGAAGAGAAATCGAGGAATCCAGAGATTTTTCTAAATTTTTAATATTTTTAATATTCTATAATGTTCAATCCATAGTATTCTCCATATTCGATCGATTAATAATTTCGAAGATCATTCAAGATATTTTTTTCGAAATTTCAATCAAGGCAAAGTCTCAAACCTCGACGAGAAT
>NW_006263423.1:296712-297408 GCF_000469605.1 Apis dorsata
ATGCGGAAATTTTTCTAAATTTTCAATATCCTAGAATCCAAAATATTTAATCCATAGAATTTTCTATATTTGATCGACTGCCTATTAATAATCCATTTCAGTAGGATCATTCAAAATATTTCGAAATTTCAATTAGAAAAAAGTCTCGTACACTCAAACCTCGACGAGAATCCACACGGAAATTTTTCTAAATTTTTAATATNTCTAGAATCCAAAATATTTAATCCATAGAATTTTCCATATTCGATCGACTCTCTATTAATAATCCATACGATCATTCAAGATATTTTTTTCGAAATTTCAATCAAGGCAAAGTCTCAAACCTCGACGAGAATCCTCGCGGAAATTTTTCTAAATTTTCAATATCCTAGAATCCAAAATGTTTATCCATAGAATTTTCCATATTCGATCGACTCTCTATTAATAATCCATACGATCATTCAAGATATTTTTTTCGAAATTTCAATCAAGGCAAAGTCTCAAACCTCGACGAGAATCCTCGCGGAAATTTTTCTAAATTTTCAATATCCTAGAATCCAAAATGTTTATCCATAGAATTTTCCATATTCGATCGACTATTAATAATCCATTTCGGTACGACCATTCAAGATATTTTGAAATTTCAATTAGAACAAAGTCTCGTACACTCAAACCTCGACGAGAATCCACACGGAAATTTTTCTAAATTTTTAATAT
>NW_006263423.1:297447-303472 GCF_000469605.1 Apis dorsata
CCTAGAATCCAAAATGTTTAATCCATAGAATTTTTCATATTCGATCGACTGCCTATTAATAATCTATTTCGATACGATCATTCAAGATATTTCGAAATTTCAATTAGAGCAAAATCTCTACATTCTCGAACCTCGATGAGAATCCAAAATGTTTAAAATAATTCGCAACGATCGAAAATCGGCTGACATCCACGGCATTTTCCGTATTCGACGATCAATTCCCTATTAATAATCGATTTCGAAGATACGATCATTCGTGTTACGCGCTTTTTCGAGGGAACGGTTACCGGATACAGGCCAACTCGCCACGTTTCCACGCCAGTATGCTTCGTAAACCCTTATTTTGCATATTTATTACCGTCGACGGCGGGCCGTCCCATGGGTCGCATTCGAGTTTAAACGGCCGCTCCTTTCGTATTTGCCATCGACGAGGTACGGAGCGCGTGTCTCGATGAGCCATTATCGCGATGGCCGAGAAAAGATCGGGAGAAAAAAAGGAAGGAAAGGAAAGGGTAAGGGTACGAGCGGAACAAGTACGATAAGGGATCGTTTCCTTTCGAGTTTGCCTTGTGTCACCCTCCTCCCTCCTAGAGAGCCTCGTCTTCCCTGCAACAGAGACAACGTGCGAACGAGTTGGAGTATAAACAGCTGGGAATTGTTTCGAGACAACCCCCCGATAAGGGGATATTATTACGGTATTTATTCGTTTCAACAAAAATTGAACCCCTCTTGAGAGAGATATGGATCGATATTTTTAGAAAAGTTAATCAATATCTTGTCAAGGAATGTACTAATTAAATTTTAGGCGAAGAAGAATTTATCTTTCAATGCTTGCGAATTATATCTTATATTTTATTATAAGAATGGTATCAGGAAAAAAAACGTACTTTTCTCTCTTTACTTGAAGAATTTAAAACTTGAAGAATGAAAATGAATAAGTGAGAGAAAAGAATTGTTCTCGTACAAATTATGCAATACTAGATCACATACTTCCCATTTCCTTTCCACTCGAAAATCTAAAAAAAAAAAAAAAAGAAATAAATCAATCGAACGATCTACCTTTCCCAAAAATATGAAAAATTCGATCGAATGAAATTCAAAGTTCCCCAAACCTCCTCCAAAAGTCGCCTTTCTCTCTTTATTTCTCTCTCCTCCCTCCTCCTCCTTTCATTTCCACTCGAAAATCTCGAAGCAAGGAAGGGAGGCGAAGCAAAACGAGCAAAACTTTACGTATCCTTGTACGATTTGTCCAGGATCGACCCCCGTAAACCTTGGGCTCCACTTCGCCCATTATTACGTCTCGTAATAACGTTGGCCAGCCATCTCTGAAAGCAGCAGCGCCTCATTTAATAAGAGCAAGAAAGTCCCCCCCCCCTCCTACCTACTCGCGCACCTACAAAGCCAGACCTGTTTACCGTCGCGGTGTACTGCAATTATAATTATAATGCCATTGTTTTCGCAAGCGTGGGTGCACGACGATGGCTCGCGAGCACCTTCTCCTCCCCTCCCCCTCTCGTCGTGTTCTCGCGACGAGAATCGCGACGACGACGACGACGACGACGACGACGATGACGACTACGACGACGACGAAGGTTGGAGAAACCGATGTCGAATTAGCAAATCAAATTTCCCCGGGAATTATTTCAGCGCGAGCTGCTAAACAGCCCGCGGCGCGGCGACAAGGCCGCGTGCAGGATGGAAGCGTGGAAGGAAAGCGTGGTGAATTTAATTCGAATTGGTGGAAAAAGAAAATAAAGAGCAACGGAGCGTGAGCGAGGGTGCGGGCAAATTCTAAACCCGGCTTCCTTTCGCCTCCCTCCGCTCCCTCCGGCAAATTTTCATTAACGTAATTAATCGACCGCGCGATCCACCCGTTGTTGTTTGTCCGCGGACAGGGAGGCGGAAGGATGTCGCGCGTAGGGACATCCTTCGCGCGGATTCTTGTGGGCAATTTCGTTGGGATTTTTCTTTTTTTGTCAGATTCTTCTTTCGTCGGAAATTTTCTCGAATTTTATCGAATTTGTCATATTGGAATCGAATTCCATCGAAAATTTTGTTGATAAATCGTCGAATTTTAACGAATTTTGAATTTTTTGTGAATTTTATCGTATCGTATCCAATTCTGTCAAATTCTGTTGAATTTTATCGAATTCTGTCAAATTTTAATTCCATTCGAAAACTTTATCGAATTCGATAAATCGTCGAATTTTGACGAATTTTGAATTTTTTGTGAATTTTATCGTATCGAATTCTGTCAAATTCTGTTGAATTTTTTCAAATTTTATCGAGTTTTATTGAATTATCTTGAATTCTGTTGAATTTTATCGAATTCTGTCAAATGTTATCGAGTTTTATTGAATTGTTTCGAATTCTGTTGAATTTTATCGAATTCTGTCAAATTTTATCGAATTCGATAAATCGTCGAATTTTAACGAATTTTGAATTTTTTGTGAATTTTATCGTATCGAATTCTGTCAAATTTTGATCGATTTTTGAGTCGAATACGGAAAAATATTATATAAAAAAATATATATAAAGTGATGAAAGGAGAGAATTAATGACGATGAATATAAAAAGAGCATCATCCTATCGTACGAATTATGGAAATGTTCCTTGAGTGGAAATGGTCAAAGTTTCTATCGGATTAACGGAATTAATATGCGGACATTTTACACCGGACCGGTGAATCACCGGTTGAAAATGCAGGCCTATTTACTTTCTGACACGTGAGATTACGCCTAGACCCGTATTACGTCGATTACAAAGACGTTCATGAATATTTAAATAGGGATAGTGCAGTTCAATATCTCACGATGCGAACTGATGCGCCTGAATAGATAATGACGCCTACAATTTTCGTCCACCCGGACGAAACGTTACGTGCGGACATGCCTTTACGAAAACGATTTCCATTCTCAATTTTCCGCTATATCTCCACGCGAATATTTTCCACGAGCCAAGCGAATTTTTTCCCTTGGAGACACGAAGGCGATATTCTAACGACGGTAAACAATTTTCCGTATTTCGAGTCTTCGTAGTATTTAATATATATCTCTTAGAATTAAAATATTTCCGATTAATTTTTTGAAGAGAAAGATCGAATCGTTTTTGAATATTTTTATGAAAATTAAATCGAAATTGAAAAAATAGGAGAAAATATTAATTGGGAAATATTTTAATTTTTTAAACTCGACAATTAATGATTGCTGAAATTAAAATTGTTGTTTTTATCGTATTATAATAGCCATGGATGTTTCTTTTAGAATTATTACTCGAATTGATTGATAAAAAGTTTCGAAAAATTTTTATGCAAAATTGGTAGCGATTTTTTTTTTTTTTTTTAGAAAAATGTTTTAATCACGTATATTTACGTTCTACATATTCCATATGTTTTTTTTTTTTTTTTTTTGCATATATTTGTTTTAAGAGCATATTATGAAAGAGTAAATACATATTTTTCATATGTACGTTTATCGTATTTATTTTGTAAAATTCGGTACTATTTATTAAACTCTCGAACAAATTTATTAAGAGTGCGAATGTACACATGATATTATACGTATTATCGAGTAATTGTTAACCAACTCGATGTAATTAATAAATGATATCGCGGAAAAAGTGGGATAAGTATAAAACAGCGATTGGAAATACCCGAGAAAAAATTACATTAAAACGAAACGCTGTTTTTAAAAAAAAAATTCCAGTATTATGTATAAAAAAAAACTCTAAAATAATTCTAAAAAATAAATTAAATTATTCTACAATTTTTTTGAAAAAAAAAAAAAAGATTACAAACATTAATTTATGACATATAATTTCAGAATTTTTTATTGAATTTCTTGAAATATCCTTCAAATCGTAATTTAACATTAAAAATCGCACGTACGTAATTCAATATATCGAAAATTTCGATTTTATAATTTAACATTCGTTAATAATCGATGATTAAAAAATATTATTTACCACGAATAAAATAAACATCGTTCTGTCGTTCTGTAAGATTCACAAACATTCGCGTTCCAAAATTAAATAATTGAAAAACGTGAAATAAAACTTTCTTAAAAAAAAAGTAAAATAAAATAAAATAAAATAAAATAAAGTCCAATGGAAACCACGTTTCACCACGTTTTTTTTTTTTTTTTTTTTCCCCAACAGCGAATCGTTATCCTGTTCACCCCCCACAACCCCAAACCACCCCAACTCCACCCACCAAAAACCATTTCCCCCCCCCCCCCCCCCTTTTTTTTTTTTTTTTTTTTTTCACCAACAGCGAATCGTTATCCTGTTCATCCTCCACAACCCGAAACTACCCTAACTCGATCCACGAAAAATCATTTCTCTCCTCCCCCTGTTTCCACCCATTTTCGCGAATGGGAACCGGCTACTAGCATAAGTGGATTCAAACATGTCGAATTTAGCAAGTTTGCCAACGCGACCGTCTGCCGCTCCATGTAAGCGCTAACAAAACTCTAATGAGAACGAGGCCTCGAATTAAGCGGAACTCGGCGTAATTGAAATTGAACGAAATTGGAATTATCGAGAATTCGATTAACAACGAACTCACGAATTCACGGGGCGATACTTTACACGACGCGAAGGGACGTAAGAAACTGTGTTATTATTTTTTGTATATAACATATTTTCCACGGGAATAATAATTATTATTTTCGTTTATTAGAACGCGTTTTGTTATTAATAATATTATTGTCAATTGAATATTTTGAAAAAAGAATATCGTAATAGCCAAATATTATTGTTGATTGAAGGAAAGATACGTTTTGGAAAAAATGTATCTGATATAAATATTAAATATCATAGATTGTCGATAAAAAAAATTTATTTCTATTTATTTCTTTCGAAATTAAATCAATATTAAATCCAAATTTCTTTATCTCAGTTTAATAGAATTAATAGAGTCAAGGCAATTTCGAGACGATTCATTTTAGAAGAATTGTTTTTAGAAATATTCCACCCACGATTTAATCCATCCACATTCACGATAAGCCATTTTTTTTTTTTTCCAATCCAGAAATAAACTCTCGTCTCGATCATCTTAACGACCCTATTGCTATTTATTACGTTGCTTACATATTCAGATACAGAAAGGGGGTGGAATTTTTTCGATAATTCGACTAGTCAAAATCAGGAGATAATTTGTCACTCGAATACATCGAACCTCCAGAGATTCCGTTTAACCCACTGTTTTCACGATAAATGTGAACCATTGATATGCGATTGTATTTTCCAAGCCCGGATTCCGGGTTAAAAGCTCGCTGATTTCCATGCGTTATAAATGCGAGCCGATTTGATTCATGCCTGCCATAAATTGCACGACATTTCGAACAGTAATTGTGGACACTAATTTTCTATCCGATTTCCATACGGATCGGGAAACAGGGGGAGGGAATTCCCTCCGTGTCAGAAGCTTTTGCTGCTTTTTCTGCTTTTCATTACCCGGTGACACCTGGTGGCATCCTGGTCTCCTGTCCGTTCAATGATCATCGAGTAAAATTATTTCCCACTCTAGACTAGACTATTAACCGATTTGCCAACCGATCTTACTTCCAATATAAATATAAATAGTTTCACCGATATACCAAAAACTCTTTCCCTTCAAATTCAATTAATCCCAATCGATACATTCCATTCCATATTTAATAAAATTCACTCGTCCATCTTCTTAATACATATTAACCCTTTAGAATCGTTTCCAATGTAAATCCAAAAAATCGTAGTATAAATCCAAAGTATAGAGAGAATAATTTCAATACCTATCTCATCATATTTACAAATCAAAAATATGATTCTCTTGTAACACTTACGTAAAAAATTCGATCGCTTCGTGCGCAACAATCTGATATATCTATATATATGTCAGGTCTCTCCTCGTTTTTCGAAACATATCCACCGTGAATCCGGAGTAAATCAATTTAACAGAGAGAGAGAAAGAGAGAGAGAGAGAGCAGTTAGAGGATTCCCGAAGAAATCCAGAGATAAGAAGGAAACGAAGAGGAGAGAGAGAGAG
>NW_006263423.1:303729-307880 GCF_000469605.1 Apis dorsata
ACGTCGAAATCATCGTCCCTGAGGGATCGACCAATCGTCGCTATACTAGGCACCCAAGATAAACTCTTGGCACGTCTTCATTAGAGTTTTCTAGTCTATTTACGGGCATGGAGGGACCTCTCTTATTACTCGACCAGAAACAACATGCCCGGCTCCATTGGCGGACTTCGATGGCGCATCGCTCGCCCCCATTTCCACCGTGTGTTTGTCCTCGAGAACTGCGAATTTTCTATCCTTTCCACCCCTTGACGCGAAGTCGTTGTATTTTTAAGAACAGTGGATGCAGAGCAAGTGGAATTTTGGCGACAACAGGCGAGTTTCCCCGAATTCTTTTCGAATTTTCTGTCCTTCGTGTCCTTTTCTTCAAGATCGTAAGGAAGAAGGAGGGAGGGATACGATACTTTGAAACAATTTGTGACTAAGACGGAGACGACGAAAGGATGTAAGGATTTCTTTAGTAATCATCCCTGAGATTGAGATATATTCGAGATAATCGGAGAGAGATTGTTTGTGCAAAGTCCTCGAAATGTACAGCAAGTGAATTAGATAATAAATCTTTTCTTTCCTTTTTTCTTTCAGTGAAATTTTTATTTTTATAGAAATTCTACGAAAGAAATATTTATTCTATCGTTTTCTAAGTCTAATTTACGATGAGGTTGAAAAGAAGAAAATAAGAATCGTCGAAGAGTAATTAATAAGGCTCGAAAATCACGTTTAATCGAAGTTTAATAATCGAACGAAGGGAAAAGTGGAAGGATTTTTTATTTTAAATTTAATTGAATCGCGAGATTATGGGGTGTTAAAGCGAGAGGCGTATCCATTTCCGGTAAAAATAAGCGCGCGCGTGCCTTGTTCCACTGTTCCCTCGCGTAATAAGAACCGATTTGCCCTCTATATTATACCCCACCGTTATCCCTATCCAACGAGGGATACCTAATAAAGATCAACTTGCTCTTCCACGTGATACTTATTATAGATTGAACAATGATGAACCAATGTTTCGATACTTTGTTACGCAAGTTTCGACGCCCTCTCCCCTTGTGGAAAAAAAACACACGTATAATTCCCAATCAATAATTCGTGACTCAATTTTATATAAATATTATTTAAGCAAGTATGTGGTAATTGTTAAAATTATTTTTCGTTATCTCTCGTTTTTATACGAAAACGAGATATTAATAAAGAGACAACTACCTTTCAGACTTTACTCTCTTTCCTTCGAAAAATTTCAAAAATTATCAAAAAGTAATAAATCTACCCTTCTTCCAGATTTTCTAACGATTCTCAAGCTCAGAGTTCGAGTTCGAAAGAGTTCGTTCCAACACTTTGTTTGTTACAAGTTTCACCGTACGTCTAATTTCGATTATCAATAATTCAATTTTATTTGATTATTTAACGGAACAAATATGTGATAATTGTTAACTTATTTCTCGTTTTTATACGAAATCGAGATATTAACAAAGAGATAACTATTCTCCTTCGAAAACTCAAAAACCATCAAAAAGAAACAAATCTACCCTTCTTCCAGATTTTCCAACGACTCTCTCAAGCAATCAGAAGAGATCGAAAGAGTCTCAAAATCTTCTCTAACTTGCTTAAAAATTAATCGTGGAACTTCTCGAAGAGAATCGTTGAACTAGGGCAGAAATGGTAGGCAGATCTCGAAGGCGAAGGATCGAATAGAAAGAGAGTGGAAAAAAAAAATAAAAATGGAAGGAGAAAAATAGCTTCTTTCCACGGGAAATTTCAATATCCCGAGTTTGTGCTTCGCAGGGCCTACCTTCGCAAGCCACCCCTCTACGATCCACGTGGGAGAGGATGGAAGGAAGAAATATACCGGAGAACCGGATAAAATGAACGAAGGGAGACAGAGAATCCTCCCCCCCTCCTCCTCCTCTCCCCCTCCTTCTCGCCCCCGTGACACTCTCAAGAGGTTCTTCTTCGTTCGTGACTCCAGTAGACATCGGGGGATCACTTCTTTCCCGTTGGCCGGTTCCCCGGCGAGAGACGTACTCCTCGTACCGGCTAATTTAATTCTTAAACCGAGAATAAGGGTGGCCGAGGTATGACGAAAAAAGAAAAGAAGAAGAAGAAGAAGAAAAAAGAAGGAAGTCGAATTTCCTTCTATGAGAGTACGTAGGAGAGAAGCCATCCCCCTTTACGAGGCATATGCCAGATGATAATTGGTATAAGTGTTACTCTCGCCGAGGGGTGCGCTCTTTTGAGCCGTGTTATTTTCACTGATTCGCTTTTTTACGTCTCGAGGCGAGGATCTCTTGCTCCGTGGGATCACGGAGGAGAAGATCCTCTCCTCGCGATGTTTCGTAAGCTACGATTCACGTGGAGCATCGTAAGGGAGGGAAAAAATGCAAAAGGGATGCTCAAAGGGGAGGAAAAAAGAATGAAATAGTGGAAGATGAGGAACGTGTCGTTGGAAACGATTCGAAGAATAGATGGAAAAACTATTTATAAAAATCTTAACCTACTTTCAATTGGTACCGGTCAATTGGTACCGATGACTTCTTATTGGGATGAATTACAATAAATTATAATAAAATGAAGAAATTAGGGAGAAATAATTTTTTAAGAATATCTTTCTGAAAGATCGAGCAAAAATTTTTATATTTTTAAAAAACGAGGCAAGGAAATATTCCTTGAGTAGAATATAGAAGTGAAAATATTTCGCTTTATCGAGGGATACTATCGAGGGATTCCTTTATTAAAAATCTATCCACGCGACCTCGTATAATTGCATCTAAGAGTCTTCTATTTAGCCGTCGCCTTCTTATCACGAGTAATCTCGGAAGGATAGCCGTGTACGAGAGTGAACGTAACCGCGGATCGAGTAAATGCGTTAGACTACGAAAATGGATTATTTACCCGCCTTTTAAGCTGCCTGCTGAGAAAGCCGAGGTGGACCTCCAAGACATTTCCTAACGACATTGTGGACCACGACCGGCTTCTTCTTCTTCCAAAACAACGTTACGACATGGAAATTAGAATCAAAGAGGTTACGCGATAACGACTTTAACAAGAACGATGCATCACGATTTTTTAATGTTTTCGTTTTTGACATCGACTCGTATTTAAATTAAACGTAATACTATATATTCCATGAAAATTTGATTCGATTTCTTTGATTCTGAAAATTTAATCTTGCTAAGGAAAATTTGCTAAGGAACTTTTTACTCACTCGAAATCGAAGAATGTCAAATTATAATAACTCGACTCGAATATAACCTTCAATTTTCACAGATGTAAGGTTAACTCGACAACAAATAACACAAATTCTTAATCAATTTCCTCCACTTGCACAAAAAGAAAAAAAGAAAAGGATATAAATTCCTATTAACACAGATTCAAACTAACTCGACAAACGTTCGTACATTTTCCTTCGTACGCTCGACTTGGCCGACTTATTCGCCGAAAAAAATAAACGATCCCTATTAACACGAATCCAAAGCAACAAGAGAAAGACAGTCAGTCGGTGGAGACAGAAGGACAAGGAGACGACAAGTGGCAGGCAGGTGAATGGCAAGGGCATGAACGGCAAGGCCGATGTCTACTAGCCCGGAACAACGGAAGCGTAGGAACGATGCGCAACCGAGATATCCTCTAACAAAGGCGACATAAGTTACGTAAAGTGGCCGTATACGTTCCCGGCCGACTGGCTATTCTTTACAGACTGCTATATACCACACACAACCACGCAAAAATACAACACACGCACGCACACGCGGGAAATCGAGCCAAGTCTGTGTACTCATCGAGCTTACCAGGTGAAACACACATGGAACGTGGAGCACGATCTCACCATCGTACAGAGGTCCAACACGCGTCGTTGTCGATGCGTGCCTCTACGGGCGACAAACTGAACCGAAGCGGAAAGCAGAGGGCGCAGTGGAACGAAGAGGGACAGAGATAGGAGAGAAATATAGTAATCCCGTGTATATACGTATTCCCCGTATATACAGGGTGTAACGCGGGTAACGAATGTTATTGATGTCCGGCACGATAGTACAGGAATGGCACGCCCTTATTGTCATTTTATACGATACCTGCCTCCATTTTCGGTCACAAATATCGGATAACGGCGCGACTCTGTCGTGGCAGGGGTCGTCCCTTCTTTTTTTTTTTTCTTTTTCTTTTTT
>NW_006263423.1:308052-309434 GCF_000469605.1 Apis dorsata
ACGGCTATTGGCTTCGTACGGCAAATTGGACGACGACGGATCGCTCCTACCCCGTAGGAAAATCTGTTCGAAGCGAGGGCGGTGAAGTTTTTCCTTCTCTCGCGTTCTTCGCCGGACTCCTTTCTTGTCTTATACTCGTTTCCTTAAGTCGGTTTTCTTTTTCTTTTCTTCTTATGGAGTTTCTTTTTTTTTTTTAATTTTTCTTTAATACGCGCAATAGAGGGCGAGGGTGGCCATGATGCGTCACGGTTTTGGAATTTTCTATTCTATTCCATTCTAGCGGTTGACGCGTCATAAATTTCTTTTGAAAAAATATGAAAGATTCCCCTTCTTTCTCGGGTCTATTTAATTTCTTTTTTTTCATCATCTTCTTCTTCTTTGATGCGATTTCTCTCGAACGATTTGAAAAGACTTTTTCAATATTCCTTTTTTCAAACATCGATAATAATTTTTAATAATAATAATAATTCACGAGTTCTGATCGTAACAAATTGGCCATGTGCTAATGATTACTTTGGCTGTAAAAAAAAAATACATATATATGTATATAAAAAGACACAAGTTCAAAGGATAAGTGAGAGGAAATGTGAGCATGCATAAAAAAATGGCTAATTATGGAAAACGCCTCGACAACAAAATGTAGAGGAGATATTAAACGGCAATATAAATCGAAAATCGTTTTTTTTTCCCCCTGGTTCCCGTTCCCATTGTTAATTGCACGGTCCAACCACAATGGGCCGAAAAGGGGTATCAAAACGTTCTATGCCTTTTCATTAGCCTTAAAAGCGAACAGGCGTTCCGACAAAAATTTTTCGATCCGATTTGATTCTGGCCACGGTCGTATTCAATTTCTAACGGCGGCCCGTTTTATACGCGTGTTAAAATCGATATAAGCTGTCGATTCAACCCTCTGCTTGTAAACCACGTCACCGTGTGAACGTTTCAATGCCGAAAACAACCCTCTCCAATGGACCGTTTCGTTTAATGCGCAAATATGTTAAAAGAGGAGAAAAAGAAGATAAAAAAAGAAAAATTTTGGCCAGATCAATCGTCAATAGAAAAATATATACGTGTATATATATATATAAAAATGTGTGGATCGTGGATTTGCAATTTTTTTTCTTTTGGAATACGATTTTTGTTTTTCTTTCTTTCTTTCTTCTCGAAATGGGAATAATGGGTTGGACAATATGATTGTTTAGGTTTGTTCTTTTCTCTCTTGGTGGAAAAGAGTTGAAAATTCGTGGCGCGTGCGAATAAAAGTTTAAAGTAACGCACAAGAGGATTATCGTCGCGTTCGATCGATATAGACAGATATACAGAGAAAGAGAGAGAGAGAGAGAGAGAGAGAGAGAGAGAGAGAGAGAGAGAGAGAGAGAGAG
>NW_006263423.1:309527-315081 GCF_000469605.1 Apis dorsata
TCGGTGTTTGAGCCCTTCCTTTATCGAATGCCACCGTTATAAATCCGAAAACTGACGCACGTGTTCCCAGTGAATCGAAAGCATTAACAGTGATTATTTGGTAATTGCAAAAGCTTATCTCGAATTAAACGCGAGAATGTACGGAGAGAGGATGGATACGTTTTTAGGAATGCATGACGAAATCGATAGGAATGGAGAAGCGAGACAAGATCCGATACGATTTTATTCGAATCGAATTTATGACGTAGCGTGATAACGATGAAAAGTTTGAAATCACGCCCTGAGAATTCTAATAATTTGGAAGGAAAGATCAAAAACTGTGAATTTATTTCGAGTTTGGATAGATACATCGAAAATCGAGTATGTAGAATCGAATAATTCGAATTGATCAATTAAATAAATTGACCGAATATTTTAATAATATACACCAATGAAATAATTTATGAATTAAATTATTCTCTATAAAGAGAATATTCTACTTCTTTCAAAACCATACACGCTTAAAAGTCGAAGAAACCTCGATCCTTTCAATTGTTTACTCTTCAAAATCGAAACGCGTGCCGTTTCGCTACGAAACGTTTCCTTCTTCTATTTCGAGCGATTCGACGAAAAGACAGAGCAATGAATGACTCTGAGAGAAAAGGAGGAGGAAGAAGAAGAAGAAGAAGGGGGAAAAAAAACATCGGAGGAATTGGTTACACGTAGAGAAAATTTCGGAGGGGAGGGGGGGAGGGAAGAAGTAGGAGGGGGAGGAGGGGGTTAAAGCGAATTCTCGGTGTCTCCGTTGGGAGTTGGGTTCCGGCGGAAGTCCCTCTCCCGGCTTGTGAAATGAGAAAGCCATCCAGTTCTGCCCCCGCAGCGATGCAGTCGATATCCGCCATCCATCAGCCTCGAGACACCAAAAACAACGACGACTATTGGGTTTCGCGCTACCACACATAACGACCAATCACCCGCAAAACAATCGGTTGTATATACGTGCATCCCTTACGATTGATCGATACTGGAGGGAACAATAAAGTAATTAATAAAAATCCGCCCTTAACCCGAGTCAATTTCCTATGGGCGAGAGATCGAAAATCAATGATCGGCGCGATAATTGATTTGGATGCGGTGGTTGTTAGGTCGAGTGGAATGGTCTCGTGTAATTAATTATCGCGATGGAATTTTTCTTTTTTTTTCCTTTTTTCCATTTCGAAGATTTTGGACGACTGATAATTTGATTTTCTTTCTTTTTTTTTTTTTTTTTTTTTTTTTTTGAGGAATTAATTGAGAATTAGGAAGAGGAATGAGATAATTGTAATTATTGGTGATGGAATTATTTTTGGATAGTTGGAATAATTTTGAAGAATGGATTTTTAGGGAAGATATGAGATATTCTTTTTGACGGATGGATCTTTTTTTTTTTTTTTTTTTTTCGAATAATTGGGATATTATTGTAACAAGCAAAATATTGGAATGAAACGAAACTGGAAAACTTTGTCAAAGAATGGTGTTATAGTTTTTTTTTTTTTCTCTCTTTTTAACACACTTTTTTCCCCTTTCCCTAAAAATTTAATCATATTAAAATTGACAAAGCTCTTTTCTCGGGAAATAAAATTACATTCCAATATACACGTATTCGCGCATTTAGAAAATTAAATATTTTTTAAAAAGGGCAGTAATTAAAAATTGGAAATCGATACTAACTGGAAATTATTCATCCGTCCGTATTCACAATTTTCTGCAATCCTTCCCACATTTTTATACGAATGTTAAACACCGATATAAGCAAATACTCGTTTATTCCCAATTACTTTTCTCGATTAATCGAATGGAATTATTAAATTTAAAGATCAATCGATTTAACAATATTTCCTTATATTATACTCTCGACCGATTCTAATCGCGCTTTCTTAAAATTTCCTTTCCCACTCACGCTCGAAAACGATGATAAAGCGGGAATCCATCCCTCGTTAATTCGAAACTGATCTCCCCACGGAGGATGTTTACAGCGAAATCAAAATTCTCGCCGCCTTGCTTTAAAACAATGGTAAGCGACGTTGATTGTTTATCGAGGCTAACGAAGGCAAACACTAATAAGCAGAAATCTTGGTAGCGAGTCTTGTTGTGTATAATTAAATCCGTCTCGAACTTTAATATAACGAGAAAACTCGAAGGAAATAAGTAGGCCATCCATTTACTGCCAGTTATTGGTTGATAAAAGCGAAATGTCGGTTGTTTAAACGTTTCTCTTTTTATTTCGTCCCGGAAAACGGTTTTGATTCCGTAAGAAATCCAGAAAATCAAATCCTTCCAACCGGAGGCCATGATATTCTCTAAAACCAAGAATATTTTTAATATTATTATTATTATTTTATAATTTAATGAATATTTTCATGGCAATAAAATTTGTCATGGAAAAAATGTTTTTCTGATGAAAAAAAATTAATGGAAAATTCTTATTTGCATTAAAAGAAGAAACGAAAAAGGAGAGGGAGGAGTAGATAAATATCTAAAAAATAGATATCTAAAAATGATTGGTATCGTATTCGATTCGTTCTAAATAAAATTCTAATTTTATTTTATTTCTAAGAAATTTATTTCTTGAAATACTTTTAAGAAAAAAGGATAGGGTCGTCCCCCATTCTTTGATGAAACATTCTGCGCATACACATTTAATATTTCCCCTACTTTCTTGCTTCCTGAAAGTTTTAATAGTTATGATTAAATATAGATTTAATGAAAAATCGAATATTTCGTGAGGGAATTTCCTAGAATCCGTGAAAGTTTCATTTCAATTAGATAACATTTCATTCAACTTTTTTTTTTATCTTTACGTGATTTCGACTATACGAAATCGTCATTTAGTAAATTCCTCTTGTTTGAAACAAATATATAAACGTTTTAATGTAATTCTACACGATGAATTACTCGTTCAAAATTTTATTCGATCAAGAAGGGAATCACTCGATTCTCGTCGAAAATTTGAAACTTTCCCCGGTTACTTTGTTACCAAACTTGTTGCACGTGAGAATTTATTAAAATTAAACTAATTTTGAAACTTCCCTTGTTTTATATTAAATAACCATCATTGCTTTCACGCCCAAGAATATTTATTATAACATTTCGATATTTTTTTCGAAAATATCCCATATATAATTTAAATTCGATTAAAGAAAATAATTCGAGGAAGAAATTTCTTCGCCCTCGAATCTTCTATTTTCTATTTCGTACGCGAAAGAAATTTTCGATGAAATTATTACGTCATATTGTTTCGTAAATTACGAATAATACCCATGAAAATTATAATATACTGAAACGAGATTCCCTGAATAAAATTGAACGTATTATAAATAATACTTTCGCGTAGCAGTCGCATTTATTATTTCGATTGTAACAGATACTATCAACCGTTTCAAAAGAATATTATAAAATCAGCGGAGCATCAACGTTTGCAATATGCATGTAGCAACTTTACTACCGTACATAACGGATGCTTCAGAGCTTGAAATAATCAACGTTTATAGACCGTGACGTATTATTCTCCAAGGTGCATAAACGTCGTTATAATTTACAATTCTGAAATTAGTCGATATACCGTATATTCGTTTTCAAGTATCGACACAAATCTCTGAATAAAATTATCCGTTTGATCCAAATTGGAGATTTTAATCTAATATCTAATAAATATTTGTGAAATCCCGGCAAAAGATTGGTCGGGAAATTCTGGTGAAAATAATTTAACAGAGAGCAATAATAAATGTGACGAAGAGATCCTCATTATCAAAGATTTTCATAATTACCGTTTAATCATTTTATTAATTCCGTGTTTACAACCGAGCCGTGAAAAAATGCGTGAAAAATTGGAAAACGTTGCGAATAATAATATATCTCGTTGGAAAATTTTTGTTCCCTTATTATTATTGCCTTCCATTTGCCTCTCTGATCACGTGTCATCATTTTCCTTTTTTCGTAATTAGTTAATTAATACCGGTACACGTAATTTTACGATAATTTTTGATTAATTAATTAATCGATTGATTAATCATGAACACGGTAATACAGAGAGATCGCGTGTAATCCGAATGAAATCGGTTTATTCGGTCAAAGTTCGTAACTTTTAAATCTTAAAAAATAAACGAATAAACGTTGTTCGTAAAATAATAAAAAATAAATATTTTTCTTTAAATAAATTCCTAAATACGCGATATCGTTAAAATAAATTCGAAAATAATCGATATAGAAAAAGATTTTTCCTTTCGTAGATATTTCTTCTCTGATCAAAAACATATAATTAATATTCTCAATAGAAGAAAAATTTAAGGCTGAAAAGAAGAAGAGAAAAAAACGTGAAATGTGAAAAGAAGAACGAAAATAACGAAACAAGGGATGATGGCAACAGAATTCTCGCAGCCTCGTCCATTATTCCATTCCCATACGTGTATGCAAATATGTTTCCTCCATGTTGAATCTTCGTTTCCAAATAACTAACTCTCTAACAAAAGACAAGGGATGGCTTGTCTCTCGTTGATCCACATCGCGACCTCGCATCGTTAAATCTTCAAATACGTAGCTATATGGTACGTGCACGTTATTATTATCAATGCAAATTCTTCAGAGTTTCACTTTCTTCTTCGACTTCTACCTTCGAGACAAAAATTTCCCTCCATTAGACGCGTATATACGTACGTACAAACACGACTTCGTCGATTCGTCACGCATCATTTTCATCGAAGATAACAAGACACGATCGAAACGTTAACTATGCTCGATTAATAGCTTTGAATAATTTATCTCGTCGGTGAATATTAATTAACAATGTAATACACGACGTTTGTGCGAGGATAAACGAGAAAGGATTCTTCCTCGTCAAGAATTTGACGAATCAAACGCTTCCAAAGATGAAGTGAAAGTTCACGATATCTCCGTAAAATTATTCCGTGGAAAAGAATTAACAATCAAATAAAAGTCAATACAATGGACTATAATTTACCTGTCGAGATTACAAAAAAACACTAACCATAATTAACCAATCACGATAAAAACTTCTGCTTAACCCAACCGAGTGCGCAAACCACCGTTTAAAATAAAAGCATTTTCCTTTCTTTTTTCTTTTTAACACCGTTTTAAACTCAAGAAAAAAAGGCAGTACAATACACGCAAACTTACGTGCACAGTGCACAAGTTTTCTATAACTATAAGTTCTATCCATCTATCTTGCATCTTATCACCCTCTCCCCCCCTCCCCTCCCTCTCCCCAACAACCGATCAAAAACTTTCCTCCTTTCCTCCAGTGGCAATATATTAAGCCCGCTTGATGCTTGACCTCGAATCAGTTATGGATTATCTGTCGCCATTTGCCAAATACTTGGGGGCCAGCCCGTGTCAAACTCGTGTCCAGGCCGGCGGATGGCGCGTATCCATCCAGGCGGGCTTCGCAACTTCCGCCATCGGGCAACGGGAACGTATCGATCATGGCGGTTGTCGATGATCGATCGCGCGAAAACGCCAAGTATCCGAGAGGGAGAGGAGGAAGAGAGGAGAGGAGAGAGAGAGAGAGAGAGAGAGGAGG
>NW_006263423.1:315421-318979 GCF_000469605.1 Apis dorsata
CGCGCCCGATATATATATATATACACACACCACGGCCAATATCTCGCCACTCGATCTGCCCCCGCGTGAACTTGGTTGATCGATCGCCAACAATCAATTTGGCAACCGTAGATTCCAATCTGTTACCTCCCTAGGCCGTGGAGGAGGTGGGGGTGAGGCGTGGAAAAAGAAGCGGTGAGCGCGGTACAACTAGTAGTAGTAGTAGTTTTCGTTTTAATCGTTTCGACGCTAGATGACGTATCGGTTAACATTCGAGGGGGAGTGTGGAATAATCTTATATCGTGTGTGTTGCTCGTTGTTTCGCTTCGATCAATTTTTTCGAGTTGAAGGGTCTTGTTCGATTATTCG
The DNA here is from genome assembly GCF_000469605.1 of Apis dorsata. NCBI lineage: Eukaryota > Metazoa > Arthropoda > Insecta > Hymenoptera > Apidae > Apis > Apis dorsata. The sequence continues at coordinate 315,770 of NW_006263423.1, forward strand.
TATTAGGATAATTTACGTACTTTTGGGGTGTTTTTTTTTTTCTTTTTGTTCTTTAATACATTCAAGAATTTGAAGTTGTTCGATCAATTTTGATTGGAATTGATTGAAATCTAATATGAGATAAAAATACATTTTTTTGAAGATATGTAATATTATCTTTACGAATGAATGTTAAGTTTTTGAAAAAACTTGTCGTAGGAAATGTAAGAAAATGAATATTGGGATAATATAATTTATATAGATTTCCTACGTCAAGCAAACGAACGTTGAAATTAAAAATAGAAGAATCATTCGTACAAGCAAAAGAATATAAAAGAAATCTTCTATAAAGAAAATGGACGAAAAGGGAATATAATTCAAGGTCTATTGAAATATCGCAGATTTTTTTAAAAATCACGATAAAAAGATGCAATTCACGAGGGAGGGACGATGCATCATCGTGTTAACTTCACCACTTCGCTGTCCATTTCCATAAGGTGGTTGGCAATAATTGGCAAAATGGTTCCTCCAGGAGGGCAACGCGGACGGAGAACGCGATGGGAGAAAGATGAAAACTTGGGGTAATTGGCGAAACAAAGTGTTGATAAAAGTAATTTTAAGAAAGTAGACGGCCCAACAGGATGAAGCCTGAGGATAAGATAATATATTGGAGGCGAATTGCAATGGACAGAATCACCCCTTCGCAATTTACTTCGGGGCATCCGACCAGTCTCACTCTCCCTCTCTCTCCCCCTCCCTCTTTATTTTTCTCTTGTTCTCCTCACCGATAGAGGACCTTCTGACAACCAATTATCTATCCAAGACGAAACGAAGGGGAGTAAAAGAGATGCAGAACGGACGAAATACGACGTATATTTTGATTAATCAAAGTCGAATAGTGTTACGCATTAACAGATTATCCTACAATAGTTTATCAACCCCCTTCTCCTTCGAGAGGTCGTAGCTAATAAAAATCTAATTTCTCGATATAATATTACTATCCTCGATTCGAAGAAGAAAACGGGAAAAGTGAAGAGAGAAAGAGGATATTTTAAAAATTCTTTCCTTCTATCTATTTTTCTAAATTAAATTAACGTTAATCCAAGACGATTGATCGATACAAAAATTTCCATCTAACCAAAAAAAAACCATCAAAAAATTCGCATTGTTACGCACATTATTGTTGTACACAAAAAAATCGCAATCTATAAACGCGTTACTGTCACATCATCGACATTTTCCGAAAATTCGTTTCATTCGTTCAAAAGAATTCGCGTTGAAATTTCAATAAAAAAGAAATTAATTGGAAAAAGAAAAAGATAAAGAAAAATCCATCGATCGTCCATTGTGTCCAACAACGCGAATTCTCACGTGGAATTGGATTGGATAACGTTTTAGATATCCCTCGTTACACGTTTACGGATCCCCGGCTGGATCTAGACGATTTCCGCAATTAGAAATGGCATGTCGAGTTGAGCAATAGAGGATATCCCCCCTCCCCAACACTGGCCCATGATAATAATAATTAATACAGAACGGTATAACTGCAATTGCAAACTAAGACGCTCGTTCTAATTCCTTTGAGTTCCTACGAAGGGTAAGTAGCTAGTTCCATTCAAACACGGCAGGGTGGGAGAAGGGAGGAGGGGGATTGTTATTAAGCCTGTCCATATGCACGTCAGATCTCTCTATCGTCCACCATCTCCTATTAACCCGGCCTTTCGAGGGCGGATTGTTGGCGATATCTGTAAACCTCGCGATGAATTGTTGTTCCTTCCACGGACATCAATTACTCTGTGCAAATCGAATTAGAATTTGCGTGCACGTTGGATTTCCAACGTGAACTCCATCGTAATTGAAAGGTTGCTCCTTCGAATTGATCTAAATCTTCCTCGATCCTCTTTATACAGTGATACTTTTTTCCTTCTTCTATTTGCATTATATCCGTCAACGATCCTCGATCCTTTCTCTTCTAAAAAAATTTGGGAACCTTGAGAAAAATGTGAGGTATCGATCTTTTTCGTCTTAGATGTTTTCGATGTTTTCAGGTTGCAGTTTGTGAATTGAATACTTGACAAGTGTGCACACGAAAAATAAAGATTTCTTCTTTTCTAAATTAAGAAATAATTGATTAATAAGAATTGTGTAAAAAGTCTTTATTTTATATCGAAAAAGTGAATAAACGGAGATTCTTTTAAAATATTTAAATAATTTCGAATATAAAATAAAGAAGATTTAAAAAAAACTTTAGGAAAAATCAATTTATTTAAGAATTGTATAAAAATTTGTACGTACGAAAAACAATAAAAAACCACAATAATTGATTCTTTCGAGATCTTGGTATATCCCCAAGTAATCAGTAATTACTAATTACGATTGTAATTACTAATTAATCTCGAGAAGATTAATCATCAACTTGTTAACCGTTTCTCGAACGTTATAAATTTTATTACCAAAATTTCAGAAACTTGTTACTATTATTTCATTCGTTGTATAATATATATACGCTTCTTTTTTGTGAATGATTTTAAAATTTTTTTTTTTTCTTTTTGCCTCCCTCACCCTCTATTGCAACAAAAACTTGGAAATAACTTATTAAATAGCGTTAAAAAAACGAGCCTACACCAAAAATCGATCAACTTTCCATCAACTGGAAGAGGCAACATCTCCTGAAGAAGAGTTCTCCCTGGGCTCGATCTTCAACCAGAATCCATTCTTAGCGACCGGGTTGAACACACCCTCCTTGAACTTCAACGGGACCGTGGTCTTGCTCCCGACCTTGAAGCTGCACACGGCCAAGATGTTGAACAGCAGTATTTTCATCTCCGTCAACGCGAACCTACTGCCTATGCACTTCCTAGGCCCCATCCCGAACGGCATGTACGCCCCCGAGCTGGCGATTCTCTTCCCATCCCTGAGAAATCTCTCCGGATCGAATCTCTCCGGATTCTCGAAATATTTGGGGTCGTGGTGGATCGCCTTGACGGGGAACCAAATGTTCATCCCCCTCTCGAGTCTGAAAGGTCGGGCGCCCGGCAGGGCGGGCGGCAATTCGAACGTCTCGCCGCACACCCTGTCCACGAACAACAGAATCGGATGATACCTCATCGCCTCGCTCATCACCGCGTCCAGATACTTCATCTCGTGCACCACGTCGTATCCAACACCCCCCTCCCCGTGCTCGTCACTCCCCGCCGACAGAACCTCGTCGATCTCCTCCTGAAGCCTCAG
>NW_006263423.1:319252-321673 GCF_000469605.1 Apis dorsata
TGCACGTCAGGATTCACGGCAAGCATGTGCGCTATCAGGCTTATCTGCGTGGCCATGGTGTCCACGCTTCCGAAGAAGAAGCTGAACGCGTGATTGGCTATGTCGGACACGCTCATACCTTCCCTCCCATCCACATCCTTCTTCCTCGACTGCATGTCCACCAATTGTTGCAACATGTCCAACCCGTGCACCCCCTCCCTCCTCCTCGTCTCGATCGTGTCCACGACCAACCGGTGGAAAAACTTCTCTATGTGGTCGGGCAGGATCTTCAAGTTGAGCAATCTGGCCAACCGGGGCGAGTTCCTGTGCACGAATATCATCAAGTTCTGCTTGAACGTCGCCAATTGGGACGCCACTTGACCGTACTCGTAGAATATATTATCGGGCTCGTTCACGGAGTCGACCGGGATCCCGTACACGCATCTCGCGATCACGTCGTTCGTGTACCTGGTCAACACGCTCTTCAGCTCTATCTCACGATCCACCTTCGACAGATAATCGGCGAATCTTTTCGCGCAATCGGACATGAGCACGAACATGGACTTGATCTTGCTCGAGGTGAACAGAGAGGTCAGCATTGTCCTGTGCTCCCTCCACCGGTCGCCCTGCATCGCGAACAACACCTCGCCCAGCATAGGATCCACCCTCACGTCCACGAACGGCCGGTGATTCGTGAAATTCGTGATCTCCTTCACCCCGATCGTTTTTATCAGCTCCGGGTCGCGGATTATTATCAACGGGGTGGTGAACTCGTACATCCCCACGTACTTTGCCTCCGGCTCGAGGTCGTACACCCTCTGGATCACGTCCTCCATGTGACACTGGCGACGCACCAACGGGCCCAGATTGCCCAGGAACGGTGTTGGGGGGATGTGCACGATCCCGTGCTTCTTTAAAAGCTTCTGATTCCTCGTGGACAGGTAGTAGACGGCCACGAGTATTGCCAAAATGATGAGGCCGAGTTGGAGATAATCCATCGTTCGATCGGGTTCTCAGCTTGTCAACTGACCGTGAATGCGATTCTTTCAACGTATACTGAATATAATCGTTGCTCGGCGAGTGCTTATATAAGAGATAAATCATCATCTGTAGTATATTGCGTATTATATTGCGAGTAAATTCTCGAGAAACGAGAATTGCGATAATGTTTCTCTTTTTTTTAGAATCGTAATTGCAATTGTGTGCGATAATAGAAATAATAAGATATCGAACATTTTATTATTTTAGTATTTTAGTTTGATAATGAGAAATTGTATATTCGAGGAAGGGAGGAGAAAAAGAAAGTTGATCTTGATTCTTGTTATTTTATTTTTATAAGTTTAATTACTCGAAAGAGATACGAAATGTACGAGAATCTTTGGACGATTTTAATAAATTTTAATAAAAAAAATCTGAGTAATTCTTGGTCTGAATATAATTCTGTTGTTACGTATTTTGATAGCGCGAAGATAATTTTGATAAAAACTTGCAAATATTTTTTTTCGTACAATTTGGAGATAAAAGTTGATTGAAATATATTGTTGATATCTAGACGCGTATCGATTCAGATAGAATAATTTCAAAGATAAGATATTTCGACCAAGAAAAATATTGTTGCACAATGTTGTAACATTGCATGGTAATGTAGGCAATCGTAATTGCGCAATGTTACCACATATTTACACGTCAAACAAACCATTTAAATTGATAATTAATCTTCGTTTCGACCATTAATCTTTTCAAATATAAACAAATTATCGAAATTTTTAAAACGTTAGATTAATTTAGCATATATTATTATGAATATAAAAATTTTCAAAAAAAAAATAAAATAAAATAAAAATAAAACGCTTTGATAATTATGATATAAAATTTCGAAAAATGTTGACTCAAATTTCGGATTCATTAAATTCGCATCAAAATCATTTCGTACAATTCCAATTTAATTAGTGTTATCCGAATACAATGAAAATATTCGACTGATTCAGTTTCACGAATATACAAATTTTCCACAAAGGTAACTTTTTTCTTTTTTAAATAATTACGATATAAAATTTCCAGAATTGATTCAAATTTCAGTTTCATTAAACTCGACGAGATCGTTTCATTGAATTTCGATTTTTTTCTTCTTCTTCTTCTTTTTTTCAATAAATTTAATTTCTCTATCTCTCCTCGACAGATGTCGCTCCTCTCTACCCTTGTCCACTCGGTTAAAAATTTTTATCCTCGCGTCTTTTTTAATCTCTTCTTAATCCCTGGACAACGATCGTTGAAAAGATGAATTCTTGTAAAACTTCCTCCATTTCTTCCCTAATAATTACAAATTTACCTTTCCTCCCTTTCTCACTTTTCTTCATTTTTAATCTTTCTTTCCACTTTCTCATCCTCCTTCCTCCTCTCTCTCTCTCTCTCTCTCTCTCTCTCTCTCTCTCTCTCTCTCTC
>NW_006263423.1:321910-323660 GCF_000469605.1 Apis dorsata
CGTTTCGTCGAATTCCTTACGAACAATCATGAATACAAGAAGATTTTTAATATAGTAGTAAGGACGAACCGAAGGCTGCATTTCTTTCGACGTGAATGATCGCCTCAATTTCTGTTTGCATATTCAGGCGCGATCATTCGTGAAAAAAACGAATATTAAGATTAGCCGGATATTCCATTGCGCGATTTATTAAAATTCCGCCGACGATTATAGACGATCGACTCGAAGGGACTCTTCCGTTTTATTTTTGGTATCGGTGTTATTTGATCATCGAATCTCCAAGAATCTTGAGAAAGAGAATTTTGATTCCAAGAGAAGACGAATGGACGAGGGACGAATGTGGTTTATTTTTGTATCATCGATTCGATTTAATATAAAGTCTTCTATTTTTAGGGAATTGATAGAAGAATATTGATAAAAAATTGTGTTTCATAATTTTAAAAATAAACTTACGACGAATAAACAGCTCGATGACTCGATTCGTTCGTCCACGATCAAATGTATGTAATTGGAATAACGATTTTAAGTAAGTTGATTTTTATAATATGTTTTCCAATCTCGAAGAATCTCGAAGAAAAATTTTCATCCGTGATAAATGTTCGAAATTTTCGCCAGGAAATTAAAGATTGTTTGGCGGGAATTTTGAACTCTTGAATTAATTCCCGTAAAACTAAAGTGTTTTTTAAAATTTTAGAATGAGGATAACGATATTCCAATCGCGAGGAAAAACAGATATTTCTTTTTCGTGTTGATTCAACCACTATATACCAACAAAATACATCGTTGTTCTTCAAATGTTGTTTTATTTCGTGTTTGATCACCGAAAAATTTGAAACATCCGCGAGAAAATTTCTATCAGTTTTGTTTAAAATAATATTAGATTCGAAAACACGTTTCGTCGTTCATATTTTTTCTATTACTTTGATATTTATCTTCATCGCTCTTATAATTATCAGTTATCGGATTATACTATATGTGATTATCGTTTTTATATCGTTATATAGGTCGAAATAAAAATATTATTTTAAAAGATCAAGCTATTTTTATTTATTAACAAAATGTCAAGAGCAACTAATTACCTTTTTATCTTCCCTAACGAGATACAATATAATATTCCGTAATTAAAAGATTTGTACTCTTTTTTTTTTTTTTCCTTTTTTTTTAATATATTGTTTCGCAACTTATTGCGTTCTATTCTCCAAAAGAGTTTCGTGTGAATTGCATAAACATCCACAGTTTACGAATAATTCGTGATCTTTGGGATACGAATATATTTGGAAATAAAATTCTCGAGAGTAATTCGTTTAAAAATAATTTTCACTCTCAACGTATAGAAAAATAACTCTGGAGGCGAAAGAGAAAAGGACAATCCACGATATTTCAACAAAATATCGCGCTATAGAAAATGATGAGAGTGATTCTGAGAGAATTTTCACTCTCATTGCAGTTTCCACTCACGAAGAATAAATTTCCAAAGCAATTCGTATCCAAAAAATTATATATAGAGAAGAATTTTTATTTTCAATTTTTTATTCACGAAAAATACTTTTGAGAGCAATTCGAATCTTAGAAATTGTATTGAGAGTAATTTTCACTCTCAATCCAATATCTATTCGCGAAAAATAATTTTTGAGAGCAATTTGTATTCTAGAAACTATACTGAGAGTAATTTTCACTCTCAATCCAGTATCTATTCGCGAAAAATAATTTTTGAGAGCAATTCGTATCCTAGAAACTATAATCTAGAAAA
>NW_006263423.1:324000-327158 GCF_000469605.1 Apis dorsata
GTATCTATTCGCGAAAAATAATTTTTGAGAGCAATTCGTATCTTAGAAACTATAATCTAGAAAATAATTTTCATTTTCAACCCATTATTTATTCGCGAAAAATAATTTTTGAGAGCGATTATTCGCATTCCAGAAACTACATATAAAGAGTAATTTTCGCTCTCAATCCACTTCTCTATTCGCGAAAAATAACTTTTCACAGTAACTCGCATTCTAGAAACCACCAATTGAGAATAATTTTCATTTTTCCGATCCAGTGTTTATTCGCGAAAAACAAAAACTTGAGAGCAACTCTCGCGAATATTTATCTGAATATATTAAAAAAAAATAATAATAAAATAAAATAAAATAAAATAGAAGGATGCACGCACGATATTTCCTCTCATTTTTACGTGATGACAAATGCGACTTTGCCACGTTCACATTGACAAAACGCGCGATATAGGAAGTGGTGTTGCGGCTTAACACGGTCTGCCACGCTAGTTTCACCGTCGAGGAGAAGGAAAGGAAGGGAAGTCGCGTTATAAATAAAGCGGCACCAGCTGCTACACACTGATAAACCCGAAAGGGTAGCCATGCGCGAAACAAAGGTTAACTTTGACGACCGCTAACCCTATACAACCGTATATAGGTTCCCCATACAAGCGTGATAAAGCAGCAGGGGGGGGAACGGAAACCGGATGTATCTTTCGATGTGTATTATAGACAAGCTTCCGTTCCACCATGGCAAACCACTTTTCAGCTTTTCGCCTTTTCTTCCTTTCCTTTTCCTTTTTCCTTCTCTACTCTACTCCCATCGAGTGTCCAATCAAAGCGTTCGATAAAACGGACGTTTCTCACAATCGTCTCACAAATTCTTACGCCCACTGAAATCTCACGAAAAAAGTGTCGATCGAATGTTACAACTCGTATAAAAATCTCGTATCACGGGTCAAACAAATCAGACAAGTTATCGGGATTGCGAGTAATTCTCGGTAATCAATTTAATGACGAATCAAATTTTCAATAAAAACAAATAAATAAATCGCGTGAATATAAATTCTGATGACTCGAACATACTGATTCGAGATAAAAATCACGAAACTTTCTTCCAATTCTTATTATTTTATCCTCCTCCGCCCGATTCCAAAACATTATTCCAAACATTTATTATCCAAATTTTTTTCTTCATCCGATCAAACGATATTTCTTTTCACTACTAAAAATCCTTCTCGAAATAATTCGCAACAACCCGTCCCACTTCGCCGCATAATCAAACACCGAGCATTTCGCCGGAATCTTTCTCCTTCTCGTTCTCAATCGAGAGAAGAATCATGATTCCAAGTAATTATCGAATCGCAGGAATTTTTGCCGCGAATAAAACAGGGGGAGGGGGGCGAAGGAAGGAAGGATTTTTCGCGGGTAGGGGAAATTCGAGCGGATGTGAAACGTTAAACTTTCGATTTATAACGTTTTCCAGCCAGACGCGTTAAATCCATCAAGTGCGCGTTTATCGGAAAATCAAGCAGTCATGTGCATCGGATGCATTGTTAGTGCATTAACTCGTACGTTCGAGTGGAAAATGGCATTACTTAGCCGCATTACCGCTGTATTATATTCGACGCCATCATTCCTCTTTGATCATGGCCGCCATGTGTGTTCCGTTTTTTCTTTTTCTTTTTCCTTTTTTTTTTTGTTCGAAAATTCGCTTTCCTTCGCCTTTCTCCTTATGAAGTAGAAATGTATTCTTCGTGGCCTTTTTTATCCGTTCGACGGTGTCCAGGAGGATTGGTTCGAAAATTGGAAATCTTTGGAGGGATTTTTTGTAATTCGAGCGAGAAATATCCTTTATCGTGAATATTTTTGAAAGGATTCAGGAAAATTTGAAACTTTTGAGAAATGTAATTTAAGTGGATTAAATGATGAAGCCATCTTTTTTTTTTTTTTTTTTGGCAAAGAATCATAAGGTGAAGTGAGTTTTCACGAATATTTACGAAATAAGAGAGTTAGAAAGAAAAAGGAAAAAAAAAGAAATGAAGTCGAGCGAAATGGTAAAGTAATCACTTGTTTCCTTTAAGCGAAAAATTTTAAAAGGGGAAAAATTTTCACAAAATTCCTTATTGTGAATATTTACAAAGATAAATTCGAATTTGTATCTCTCGCGATAAAGTTAAGGTTAATGAGATTTTATATTTTATAAAAATTACATTTCATTTTTTTATCTAATCTATTTCTAGTATTTCACTTTTAAATTTTCGAAACTTTATTTCTTTTTCTTTCTTTCTTTCTTTTTTTTTTTTGCTGACGATTGTAGAAAGGATAATAGAAAAAAGGAGACAGGGTAACAGTTAGGTGCGAGTAAAACATGGGAACAACAAATATATGTCGATACAAGTGGAACGGTGGATTCATTATGAATGAAAAGTTCTCTTGTTACCACTTCGATGTTTCAACAAAAATTGGAATAGGAATTATGCTTACAAATGGCGGGAATCATATTTCGTTCAGATTCTACTTCTCGTCACCGGGGTATTTTCTCTCTCGTTACGAATGGCGGAACTATTGCCAAGCCAAGCTCGTATTTCCTTCTCTTCGTCTTTTGTTACTACCAAGCAACGCAATTTCTTGGTTCGTTTCGCGTACAGGACTGTACGTGGTATCGTTTAATAAAAACAGATGGTGTCCCCTCCCCCCTTTTTTTCAAAAATAAAATATAATTTGAGGAAATAACATTTCATAAGCGCGAAACTTAATAGTAGTTATCGAATAATAAATAAATTTCTGTATCTGCAAAGTATCAACCCAATTTCTGCGATCACGATGAATGAACGTGCTGTTGGACAAAATTAATACAAGTGTGATTAGGAATAAACCGAAGAAAAACTTTATAAGAAAATCAAAATCCAAAACAGAAAGCAGGAATTCGTACCAATATAAAAATAATTATGAATACCAAATCCTACAAATTTCTACCCATTCTTACCCAAACGAGTACACTTACTTCCTACATCACTTAAAAATTAATAATAAAGCATAATCGAGAAAAAATCGAAGAAAAAATCCAATCCAGCAAAAGTTTATCCTAAAATAATTACCATACAAATACTAAACACTACAAATTTCTTCATTCAAACATCTACACCTCTATCAACCTTAAAAAATTAAATACAAAAGCATAA
>NW_006263423.1:327400-328023 GCF_000469605.1 Apis dorsata
CCTACACCTCTATCAACCTTAAAAAATTAAATACAAAAGCATAATCGAGAAAAAATTTAAAAAAAATCCAATTCAAAAAAATTTCGCCATAAAATATCTACCATACGAATATTAAACGCTATAAATTTCTTCATTCAAACACCTACACCTCTATCAATCTTAAAAAGTTTAAACAAAAACATAATCGAGAAAAAATTCGAAGAAAATTCAAACGCAACAAAATTTTGCTAAAATAATTACCTAAAATAATTTCCTAAAAAAATTTGCTAAAATTAATTTCGAATATTGAACGCACTACGAACACCCTTTCAACACCCTCAAACGTATACACATCGCTTTCCACATGATCGTATCAACGCCCGATTAAAAAAAAGAAAATTAAGAAAAGTGTAATACAATCGAGGGGAAAAAAAATTGAAGGAAGATTCGATAAGGGTGAAAGGATGGAGTAAGAGAAAACGGGAGAAAAAAATCGATATATTCGGTAGCGTAGGAACGCGGACGGAAACCACGACACACGTATAGAGTATCCGGAAACGTGGAAGACGAAAAAGAGACGCGTGACGTGTGTTACACCCGTCTCTCTCTCTCTCTCTCTCTCTCTCTCTCTCTCTCTCTCTCTC
>NW_006263423.1:328086-328629 GCF_000469605.1 Apis dorsata
AGCGTCGTTTCGTGCCAGTCGATTACATTGGCTGGCGAGTATTCAAGAGCATCACCAGTAGGTGGTGCATGGATCGTGGTTTGGATGCAGCATGGCACACATAATCATATTGGCATTCTATTAGGCAGCGTCTTCTCCCTGCCAGCTTCCTCCCTTCCGCCTAACACTCTCTCTACACGACCCCCTTTTCAGCCACCGTATATACGTAGAGAGAGAGAGGGAGGGAGGGAGAGAGAGGGAGTGTGCACAACCCTCTGTGCACACGTCAATCGATAGTACAACGTGATTATAATATCCCGCCCATCCCCGATGAAATAAAGATCCCCGAAAGGAGGATAGGATTCTCGATGCTCTTCGAGCATTCGTCCTTTCGTGTGCGTGCACCACGAGCAAGATGGTAATTATTTTCGAACGCGTCGTAATTCGTACGATGAAATTGATTTTGGAATGATAAAATTATTAGATACTTGATAAATCTTCGAGATACTTTTCTTTTTTTTTTTTTTTTTTGGAGGAATCTATTATGTCGTGAAATTTGAAAAA
>NW_006263423.1:328740-335323 GCF_000469605.1 Apis dorsata
AGATCGAACGATAAAGTCTGCGAATGATAGAATCAACGAGATTCGACTGGATGCCATTATGATAATCTTTAATGTAATGTATGGTAATCTCCTATTGAGAATCGAGTTGTGAAATTTTGATAATTGATGAAAGGTTGTTATAATTAATACGATTTATCCTGAATGTACTTTGATTCTTTGAGAATCTAATAGCATCGAGTGATTGAAATTTTATATAAATTAAACGAATCGAAATTTTATATAAATTTTTCGCAAATTCGCGATAAAAGTAATTTCGTTCGATTCTTTTCAGAATCTATGAAATAATTTTTGAAACAATCTTCTTCGAAATAATCTTGCCTCGATCACTCTCGTCTGCGTTATTAATCGTCGTCGAAATATCTTGGAAATATTTCGAAACAGGAGTAGAAAGATCATCGATCAGATCCGACGAATAGAGAGAGAATCCTAACCAAACTAACCAGAAACCGAGTAAAATTACTACAATTTACGAAGTAATGAAAATTATACAAGCTTACAAGCAACTGTGAAAGAGATTCCGCTTTCCTGAATTTCAATTTCCCGAGCTTAAATAACACTTCAATTCTGGTACCTCGTAACTCGCACAAAGGTATTCGTTATTATCATCGTAATTTTTGAGACTATGAATTCCCGCCGCATTGTAACGATAAAATGGAAAAGGTGTATTATCATTATCGTGAGAAGATTGAATGTTACTTACATTATTCCCCAAAGCTATCATTTGTACCATTCAGACAAATTAATCTCTTACGAATTTACAACAATTTATCGCGAAAAAATAATTTTAAACGAATTATGCTCGATCGATTTTCCTTCATCGATCTTAATCACGTAACAGTAATACGCGTAATTTGAAACTTTAATCCAATTTTTTCGATTTTAAATCTTCGTACCAGAAGCAATATCTCGAAGAAGACAGATCAATCTCCAACTTATTATTCGAAATAATGTGAAACAACCGTTCAATATCAATGGAAACAAGATATATGTAATTTTTTCTCACGTTTGATACTACGATCGAAACCCTTAGCCCTTAAAGGGTTATATCAAAGCAACATAAACACCTGAAAGAACGTGGGTCATCCTTCTACGTAAATACCCAATAATTGATGTATCATCGAGATAGCGTAAAAGGAAGAGGGAGAAAAGCGATGAAAAGCGTTTAACAAACCACACACGCGAGGAAATTTCTGCAAACACGCAAGAGATCAAAAGTACTCTCTCTCTCTCTGACATCCCTACCTCGTTTCGAAAATAGAGAAAACGCGTGCAAGCAAGGAATTCGTCAATATTAATCTTACCCTTCCATTTTCAACCCCTTCTCTCTGTTAAGCGAAAACGATGGACTAAGAGGAACTAACGTGCCCCACCCCCCTCCCATCCTCTCAAACGTTAATAAACACCCTTTAATTCCGGTGAAATGAATCCAGACGAAAATCATTTGCCAAGATCCGATTCGAAATTCCACCATGAAAGCAATTAAGAAATGATCGATTTTAAATAAACGTTGCACGCGTGTTGGATAAGGATACGCTACATTGCTTTGATATATTTTATCTCTCTTGAAGAATTATAAATTGCTCGGTGAAAAAGTATCATGCAGAAATTGAATATTATTAAATTTCGATCTTTCGAATGATAAGCAACGGTTATTCTTTCGATTCATCGAATGAATATTTCATTTCCAAGAAATTTTGAAAAAAATTGGTTATACCTTTTGGAATATCTAGAATATCTATTTGGGCTAACTCAAAAAAAAAAAAAAAAAAAAAAGAATTAAACGAGGTTATCGAATTAATATTATAGATGTAAAAAGTTTCGTTTTTGTGATTAGAATGATTCGATAAGTTGACCCAAGATATTAAAAATATTCCAATAAATAAAAGATATTATATAAAATTTTTAGTAAAATGAAATATTCTTTTATACAAACTCTACCATTTCCTCTAGATTTCATTTCATTCCCTTAATTTTACCAAAATGTGAAAAATTTGGAAAATGTTGAACAGAATTCTTATTCGAAAAAGTTAAAAAAAAAAAAAAGAAAAGCTTTGATCATAATGGAACGATGAAAATGTAATGCTTGTTAATACTAATAAATTAAAAAATAATACTTTCGAGATTTCTTCCATTCAAAGAAAATGAATCCCGTCGCGATAAAACAGTTTCAAAGTAAAAGATTTGAAAACAATATGCAGAGATAACAAAATGTGTCATTAACATAATGAATATATATTAAAAACGAATATTAAAACAAATTCTGGGATACTATCTAGATAATTTTTTCTTATCTTCTTAATTAATAAATTAATAAACCTGCACACACCTCTGCATTCTCTATGAAGGGTGTTTAAAAGATAAGGGTCTATAGTTTTCAAGGCCTCATAATACCCTCAACCACTTAGGTTTAAAAAAAAATTTTAATTTAAAATATAATTTTTTCCACCCACCCAAGTAAAAACAGTTAATAAGCTCAATTTACTCATCCATAATAAATAATATTGCTGTTATAAATTGTAACAACAAATATGGAACAAGATAATTTGATATATGCACGCACATTCAATTCATAATTCATACTTGTGTGAATATCGTATCAGAATAGATGAAAGACATATAAATTGAATTATTTACAAACGATAGCGCCATTTTATTAGTCGTTTCTTCTTCGACGTTAATAATAATTTTTTTTTTCTTTTTAACGTTTCAAACTTCCTCTATCGTACGTAATAATTTACCTTGTCAAATTTTTTTCTCATATCCATTCTTTCACGATCGTTATCACAAGCTCGTTAAATTTTCCAATCGCGTTCCCAAAAAAAATTTCACAAATTTTCAACTTCTACGCAAAACTTACGAAAATCAAAAACGTCACCAAATTTTTTTATCCCCTAATTTTCCAACAATAATCACGAATAATAATTGCTGCGAAAAGAATGAAGGAGGAGGAAGGGGGAGAGAGGAAAAAAAACAGATTATGAATGTAAGGTCGCTCGAGTCGGGTTCTATTAAATATCACAGGGGAAATGGGTAGGAGACAAGGGATGATTATTAACCAGATCATAAATATGGAAACTGAATCCACCCTTACGGGCGCCCAACCCCTCCCTCCCGTCCTCCCTGATCCAGGGGAGGGGGCACGATCTCGAAAAAAATACTAAAATTTGTCGCATAATTTTTAACACGATCGAGCTACAACAGCTGAAACGGGGAACGGGGATGAATAGGAGCGACGCGAATCGATAATGGAACGGTACAAGCGAAGCGTATAAAAATTGCATTATCCGTTCCTTGACGAACACCTCGTCGGATTTAATAATTTGACATCGGCGATACGAATTCATAATCTCATTGCGCCTTCCACGGGGGCTCGAAATTACTTTACCAACCGGAAAAATATGTTTAAAAGGCGGCGCTAGAGCTTCCTCTCGAAATTATAATAATATAGTTTTATCGTATTGTCGAGGATCGATAGGTTAATACGTGCTCCCTCGACCAACGAGAGGGGATGATCCGATTTTTCATTCTCGATTCGAAAATGTTTCACCTATGTTGAACTTTTGAAATTCATTTTTCAACGTTTTAACGGAGGAGGTTAATATTTCTGAAAGATAAGAAACACTTCTAACTTATGTTTTATGCACGTGAGGATCGATTTAATTCAATTCACCAGACACGGATTTTTATCGAGGCCAAATTGAATCCCCAATGTTGATACCAATGTAAATTATCCTAAATATTTTTATCTGGAAATAATATTTAATCTGAGACGAGCGACACTTCGATAAATAAATAATATTTTTCGAAACGATTGCGAACATTGAAAAATTGTTCCACAATAATCGCGATAATCCGAAATTGGTAATTTTTTTATTCGTGTCGTTCATCTTTGGAATCGGAGGCGGGATGAATGTCATCAGGTTGCGCTATGTCACGACGAAAAAAGGCAGAGAAGGTGGACGTGTAATCCGTGGCAAGGGAGGCAAAACGTTTAGCATGCAAAAGAAGTAAACGTCGCTCATAAAGGAGGAATCCACAATGAACCAATAAGCGAATAATCCTTAACAAGAACAAAAAAACGAGGAGGGATGACAGGGAGGGAGAGAGAGATCGACACCAACGATACTATCCCTTATCTCTATACACTTCCCGATCGAGTAAATCTCGACGATTCCTCGATACATTTCGTGTGTTCAACTTTCCATCGAATCATTTTCTAAATCTCGAACGAAAGAGGACAAATTTAGAATCGACGATTTCTAAATATTCCCATCCACATTTGTCTCGTCTCTTAAATAATTGTCCTCCTAAGAACCAATCTCTTTTCCACGACAAGAAAAACAAGAAAAATACCTCGAATCGAACACGATATTATTCTATCTATAATTTAAAACCAACAAGCTTATTTCCACCCGTAAATCGTAATTCTCAAGGCATTGCCGTTACCGAATATCACGCCCCCAACTCGATAAAATTAAAACTACGCGATTGTATCGCGAATGATTTGTCGCAGTCGGCACCACGGAAGTCTTACAGCAGCAGGGAGTTTCCGGGCTTACATAAGTAATTACCACGATCGATAGGGAACCGCTCATAGAGCATCTAGGCGCAGAAAGAGGGAGGGAGGAAGGAAGAGAGAGAAAGAGAGAGAGAGAGAGAGAGAGAGAGAGAGAGAGAGAGTCCAAGTCGATTTAAGTAGAAACCCGAGTGCTTCGCCTTTACAGTACTTTTCCAGCGTTACACTCTGAATAGGTAGACACTTCTAACAACCTACTCAAACATCAAACGCCTCCCTTTCACCTTCGAATCGACGTCTCACTCCCCTCCGAACTAACCTTCGTCCCCTCGACAATCTCTCCAGCCTTTTTACAGGTACACACTCCTCTATTATTCCGCCGTTTCCTTTCGAGATCGAGCAATTATATTCGCGCCTCGCCAAAGGAGGATATAAACTCGCGAGGAGGATCGGGAGGATAGGGGGAGAGAGAAGACGACGACGACGAGTATTTTTCTTTTTTCTTTTTTTAACTCTTCATTAGAGATGATTTAAAATGTCCACACACGCGATTATGAGAAATGAATGGAAAATAGGAGAAGGGGGATTTACTTTTTTTTTTTTTAAGAATAAATAAATAAGAACGTGGCGGGGAAGAAAAGAAAGTAGAAAAAAGGAAAAGTTTTGTTTTACGAGATTAAGAAAATTTTGAATTTTGATTTTCACGTGTTACGATAAATGTGAGTAAGTAAAGAGAATAAAGAAATAGAGAATAGGAAGAAGAATAATGATAAAATAAAGAATAGAATAAAGAAAGGGGGGAGGGAAATGTAATGAAATGTAATGAAATGTTCGAGTTTTGCGGATGATCGAGGAATTTTTGAATCTCTGATTTTCCTGCGTAATGAGAAACGAAAAAAAAAAAATAAAAAATAAAACGTGATAGTAGAAAGGAAAAGTTTTAAATTTCGATTTTCACTAACGAAGATAAATAAATATATATACGGATAAATGAAAAGGGAGGGAAGAAACGGTGAAGCCGTTCCTTTTACGACTGATGGATCTAACAAAAGATGGTGAAGTGTGTCCCAACTATGAGGATCGAGGGTAAAATTGTACGGCAATATCGCTTTTTAAGAGGTAAGTCAACGTTAGCTCTTGCCTCTATCCCTTGCGAAACTTTGATATATATCTCGCCGGAAACGTCGCTCTTGTGAAATTATTTCTAGAATTTCCCGTTGTCTCGCCACATACATTCGAATTATCGATCGAT
Source organism: Apis dorsata (assembly GCF_000469605.1). NCBI lineage: Eukaryota > Metazoa > Arthropoda > Insecta > Hymenoptera > Apidae > Apis > Apis dorsata. Next base: position 334,530 of record NW_006263423.1, read on the forward strand.
GCACGCGTGGTAACTGTTTATATATTCTTTATACTTCCTCCTTTAAATAATTTCTCGTTATTACTCGTTACGAATGAATGTTTATGGCTATAATAAAAATGCATCTTTCCTTTTCTCCCCTCCCCCATCTGTAAAAGGTTAATTAATTTTGAACTTGTTTCTTTTTTTTCCGAAAGTTCGAAAGAAAGATCGTAATGAATAATTAAAAACGTAATTTTGTGGTGGATTCTTTAATATCTAGGGCGAGTATCAAAGGTTCAAGGTTGTAATTGTAATCGTAACCCCTCCCCCCTGTTTATAATTACGTTATTAAAATTAGTTTTCTTGAACAAACGTGAAAAGGGAGGAAGCGGAGAAACCGCCTTTGTATATTAATTACGATCCTCTGTGGCCGAAACCGGTATAAGATTAACATAAAATTTAAAATTCGTTATCTACCCTTCAACAGATTTTTAAAATTCATTTTGAATCGTATATTTATCCGGTATATTTGCCCTCGATTTACATTTCAAATATAAAATTTTATCACCCTTCCTCAAAAAAAAAAAAAAAAAGATAACCGAAATGAAAAAGTGAATATTTCGCGAAAAATTTTTCGATATCGATGACATATGAATTATCACGTATCACACTCCAGACAAGAATTTTCTCCAATCGAGTGAAAATCAAAATTTCCACGAGAAGATTGAGGAGATCCGAATTTAAAAAAATACATCTATCTAATTATCTAATAAAGAATACAACTCTTCAATTTTCTTACGAAAAAAAAAAAAAAAAAATGTAACGAGATATCT
>NW_006263423.1:335489-344523 GCF_000469605.1 Apis dorsata
TGTAAAGTAACTCGTGGAGAAGGAGGAAAGGAGTCGATTCGTTAAAAAATTTGTCCGAAAAGAAGAGGAGGAGGGAGAGGGGAGGGGGAGAAAAGGAACTACGTTTCAAGGTTGGAATCGATGGCGGCGAAAGGCAAGCGAGACGTGACGTAAATTCGAAAAGGCTGGATTACGAGTAGGAAAGGCGAAACCTTCTCGCAATTCGCGCCTTTATGGGGGTAAAACTCGGGTCAGAGGAGCGCGTTAATCGGTTTGATGTCGCCGCGAAGTTAATTACGAACAGGAGTCGCAGATCGCGTCCGTTAAATTTGCGTTAATCGAGCATTTGATGTTGTAATTACAATATTGTCGCAGCTAGACCAATCCGAGTTTCCAACTTGGGAGGAATATCGAACGCCTATTTTACTTCTACACCTGCCTACACCGGCTCACGGTTGCATTTCACGGTTATCGTTTCATACCGGGAAAATTATACATCCCATGATAACTCGAGGGAGTGAATGAGGTGGAAAAGAAAAGAAGAAAAAAAGAAAAGAAAAAAAGAAGAAATGGAAGGTGAAATGTTAACGGATTAATTTTTCGTGTAGAATTTTCTGATCATGTGTGTATAATGGTGATGTGAAATAGTTCGTGGAAATTTATACATATCCCTATTGATTCGTGAGATTAAATTTATGTAAGTACTTCAACAAATGCATTTTCACGGTTATCGTTTGAGATCAAGAAAATTATATATCCTATGATAACTCGAGAAAGTGAATAAAGTGGGGAAAAAAAAAAGAAATGGAAAGTGAAATGTTAATGAAAATTACATCCTATGATAACTCGAGAGAATGAATGAAGAGGAAATAAAAAAAAGAAATGAAAAGTGAAATATTAATGAATATTATACATGCTATGATAATTCGAGAGAGTGAATGAAGAGAAAATAAAAAAAAGAAATGGAAAATGAAATGTTAATGAAAATTATACATCCTATAATATCTGGAGAGAGTGAACGAAGTAGAAAAAAAGAAAAAAGGAATGGAAAATGAAATGTTAATGAACATTATACATCCTATGATAACTCGAAAGAGTGAATGAAATGGAAAAAAAGAAAAAAAGAAATGGAAAGTGAAATATTAATGAACATTATATATCCTATGATAACTCGAAAGAATGAATGAAAAAAAGAAAAAAGGAATGGAAAGTGAAATATTAATAGCATAATAACATTATACATCATATATAACATTATACATGATAACTCAAAAGAGTGAATGAAGTGAAAAAAAAGAAAAAAGGAATGGAAAGTGAAATGTTAATGAACATTGTACATCCTATGATAACTTAAGAGAGTGAATGAAATAAAAAAAAAAAGAAAAAACAAATGAGAAGTGAAATATTAATGAACATTATACATCCTATGATAACTAGAGAGAGTGAATGAAGTGAAAAAAAAAAGAAAAAAGGAATGGAAATGTTAATGAACATTGTACATCCTACGATAACTCAAAAGAGTGAATGAAGAGAAAATAAAAAAAAGAAATGAAATATTAATTAACATTATACATCTTAACTCGAGATGACTCGATAACTCGAGAGAGTAAATGAAGTGGAATGAAAAAAAGAAAAAGAAATGGAAAGTGAAAGTTGTACATATATTGTTATATAAAGTTGTACATAACTCGAAAGAATGAATGAAGTGGAATGAAGAAAAGAAAAAGAAATGGAAAGTGAAATGTTAATGAACATTATACATCCTATGATAACTCAAAAGAGTGAATGAAGATGAAATAAAAAAAGAAAAATGAAAAATAAAATATTAACGGATTAATTTTTCGCGTAGAATGTTGTGCGATTAAAATGTGGATGATGTGACTTGAATTGGAACAATTAATGACGGTATAGTGTTTGCGGAAATTTATATATATCCTTGAGATTAAATCTACGCAACTACTTCAAATGATACTTCAACTTGAATATCGTTCAATTCATGGAAAGATCAAATACAGTATCTCGATCGTTTAAAATTTCGGTCGTCTTGGAATATTTTCGTAAAATGATGGAACGATGTGTATTCGATGTGGTCAATTGTTAGGAGGGATGGTCCCAAGTAATTGGGCCCTATTAACGCGAATATGTGAATCAACCGGTTCGATACTTGTACGTATCGGTAGAACGTGCGAAGCGACGAAAACGGATCGTGTGTGAAATTAGACATTCACGCGATTTGATTAGATTGGGAATGGATTAATTCGATCAAGTGGAACCTAGGATATGGGGTACGAAGTTGGCAACCTCGAGTGGAAATCAAGGGGAAAACCCTTACCTTCATAGGCGTAACGAATCGAGCATAGAGATTTCCTTCCATTTCCCTCGTTCAAAACTCGCCTATCCATCCTCCGTTTATCCGATACGCGTACGATTTTATCGATAATCTCACCTTGTATATGGAATGCAACGCGTGAGAGTTCGATTCGTATCGAAATGTAAACCAGAAGTGAAATTTTGTTTCTCGTATCTTTCATTTCGAATTTTTTATTTAAATTTAGCTTTGTTCGAAAATTGATTCGATTTTTAAATTACAATGAGTAATATTCTGTTTATATTACTTATGACATTATAATAGTAACTAAGAAATTAAATTTTCGATGGATTTTCGATTTAAATATTTTTTTCGATACACGATTGACGCGAGATTGTATCTTTTATTTAATTAATTAAAGGAATTCGAGGAGAGGAAAATATTTGGGAAAATAATAATAATAATTGATTTTCTAATATTTTGCTCGTGAATAACAAATAATATTGTAATAAGCGTATATAATATCAGATCAGGAATAACAATAAGTAATATTATTTTAAAAAACGTATCAATAGATGGAAATCTATTACGCGGATTGAACACGAATTCGTTAAAGGATCGTTGAAGAGGTTACGCCTATGGAGTCTCGATTCACCCTTCGTCATGTAGGGTTTAAGCTAGGTCGTATTTCTACTTAGTTTCGAATAAAGATGGATCGTGGAAAACAGTATCGTCTCGATTCAACAGCCTCGGTGACTCCAGCTCTTCGCGATAATTATCTATTATACTATCGGGAGAGAACTCTGTCGCCGATTTAACAGGTCGAAACTGATCAACTTGGGTTTTACAGGAGGAGGAACAAACTTACTCGAAACAAATCTATAAATAATTTTGAATAAATTATCGTCTTTATTCCCTCCCCCCCTTCTTTATCACGGATCTGAACGTTTTAAGAAATTTGCCAAATTTATTTTTCTACAAATTAAACTATAATAATTAAATATTTCGTACGAAAATAAGATAAATTTATCTGTAATTAAATTAATTTTTACGTTAATAGCGAGATAAATTATTTTACTCGATTTCGATGAAAATAAATTATTATTATATTATTATTATTCCTGATCTAATTATTTGTTGTTCGCGAGCAAATTTTAAAAAATTAATTATTATTTTCTCAAATACTTTCCCCGCCTCGAATTCCTTTAACTGATTAATCAAATAAAAGATACAATAAAAGATACTCGCGATTGAAATGCATCGATTAAAATAATAAAAAAATAATTACTTTTACGACGATAAAAATATAAATATATAAATATACGTACGATTAATTCCTATCCGACAAATATAAAAGAAAATTAATCGATGAATCTCTTTAAAAAAAAAAAAATAAAAAAAATATATATTTGCAAGAGCGTCGAGAATATCCTAAGCAAAGAGTCAAAGACAAGGGACATTTCCAGCCAATTGTAATTTCATCCCCTGCGTTAGACAACCGAAACTTGGTAGTAGTACAGGTCAAAATGCGGGTGGTTCCTTGGAGAAAGGGCTAAAGTCCGAGATACTAAAGCTACAGTGACTCGAGAACTATTATTATCGGGAAACCATTAAGTTCTGTGGGTAACCCCGTATCCGTGACGTGGCATACGTAACTAAGTATATATATATATATATATATACGCCGTGGAAGGAAAAGGCGAATACGAATAAAATCCAGTTTAAAAAAAATTTTTCTTTGCGAAGAATAGAATTTTTTAAAATTTTAATAAATAGAGGGTAGAAACTTTCGCGAGTCGAAATACACGTTTTCGTTTTTTATGCACCTTTGTTATGCACCTTTTTTTTGGTTTATCCAAAAAGAAAAAAAAAAGAAAAAAAACTTCAACTTTCGTGAAAATTTTTCAAACTCTAATGAACACAAACACAGGGTAGAAAAAACCGTATCCCCCCGTCTGAAACGAAATATGCATCCGACTTAGTTTATCAAAACTTCACCGTGGAACAGAAATTTTTTGAGAAACGAGTTGCATCGTGAAATAATATATTGTTGATTAAATAAATTTTTCAAATGTTAATAATAGCAAGGATGGAAACGAGACGAAATATGTGTCTGAGTTATACATATATATATATATATTTATATGTACATATATATATACATGTATGTTTCTTTTTTAATTTGCCAAAACCATGAAACAAAAAGTTTTTTTGAAAAATATTTTCAACGTTAATTGCAATATTATGTCGATGATATTAACTAAATTTTTCAAATTCTAAAATTGCGAAAATTCTAACGGAAATGCGCGCGAAACGATGCAAAAAAGACGAGATATTAAAACCAAAGTGAATTATTTCTTCTAGTTCTGTGTTAATAAGAATTTAAATTTGCATAAAGCATCTAGATAGCGCGGTGGTAGAAAGTTTCGCGAGTTTCGAAATATACATCTACAATTTATACTTTTTTTTCTTTCCTTTCCTTTTCTTTTTTTCTTTTTTTTTTTTTTTTTTTTTCAATTTCACAGCGAAACTTCGAAACGGCGGAGAATAAAAATTCGCGAGATATCGCACCGCGATCGTTATATAATATCGTTGATGGTATTATACCGAATCTTTCGAATTCTAATAACGTAGGATAGAAAACGAGTCGGAACGTACCGTCTCACTTATTACTTTGTTGCATTATAATAATGCATCAAAGCGTATGAGAATCATGTTAGCCATTAGCTAATTAATGAAATATCCTAGCTAATTAATGAAATATCCTACAATAATACGTTCGTGCGCGGCTTAAAGCGTGAAAACGGCTCGTTTAAATCCGCTTCGAGATGGAACAACCAACTTTCCATACGTGTAAAACGTCGAATTTTCGAATAACGAGTTAACAAAGGAAGGAATATCTATTCCAAAAACTGATGTTATTATGATAATAGGTATAATATGATAAATAGAAAGAAAAGAAAACCACCAAAGATATTTAATTATTTAAATATTGACGACAAAAAGAAAAAAGGAAAATAATATAAAAATTAATAAAAGAAAAAAAAATACATTCTTCCCAAAAATCGTTAGAAAAAAAAGAATCGAAAAAAATCCTAGATAAACTTTATACAATAAAAATAAAAAGAACCAATTAATAAATTAACTTTAACCACATATTAATAACATTTGTAATAACATTTTCACAATTGTTATCACGATACTTTTAATTCTCACAAATCACGTTTAAAATTAGCACAAGTGGCCTACAACTTACGATGGAGCTACTTCTAAAATGAAACTGAAGTTCTAAAAGAGGCAGGGGATCAAGTCCTGTAACACAAAGTGAAAATCGCTTAATATGAAGTGGAACAAAGTACATGGAACACGAGTGGTTTAGCACCGGCCTCCATGACGATACCCCGTCCTGCAAGCGACAGTCCATTGTTTCACGGATAAGCCGTTTTTATTAAACCGGATGATTATTCCGACGTCGATTCTCGGCGACAGACAGGCGGGAAAAAATCGATCGGCACGATTGCACGACGACACAAAGTCATTAAAAAGAAGCAAAAGCTTACCTCGTTCCCTGGTATCTTCGCTCCACCACATCCAGCATCCTTGATGCTCTATCGGACCTCTGATGGATGGTTCCGGCCCATCGTTGAATGGTCCTCTTGGTAATCTTTCGACGGTCGGAGTACGAATATATTTGAAAGTAAAATTCTAAGTTAAGTTACTCTGAATAATATTTTTTCGCAGCAAACATCTCTCAGAGAGAGAAAGAGAGAGAGCAACTCGCAAAAGTTCTCGATTTTAAGGTAGGAATCGTACTTTTGATTAGTAATTTCTTCTCGCGAAAAATATTCTCGATTTCTATCCATTATAATTCTAAATTATAATTTTATATATACAATATTGAGAGTGAAACTAGCGGATAATACTTTTCGCGAAGTGAAGAGTAAGAAGAGAAATTTGAGAAATTGAGAAATCGATTTTTAGTCTTAAAAAAAGTATCTCTCGATTCGACGAGAGAATTCCACTTTCGATTCGTACTCTTAAAATTATAAAAATAATTACGTTACAAAACGTACGCTTTAAAGTTATATTTTATTTTCGCGAGATCTTTTCACGTTCGAAGCCAATGTACGACTGAAACCATATCCTCGATAACAGTATTATTATCGAAAGTTAGAAATTGTTTTTGTACAATGTTATCGTTGCGAGTCGAAAATTCCTGGAAACCGAAATTGCGGAAGTCGAAAGGTAAATACGGCTCGAGGTTACACGCATGACGCACTCGAGTAAGAATATTATAAACATATCGTATTTGGACATACCTTGGGAAGATGGAATGAATTGTTGTTACCGGTGGATTATTTATAAGTGGATTCCGAGAAATTTTCTTACAGGAGAGTTTTTGTTCGCGACCTGGTTCCATGAATCATTAGGATGGATACGGGTTCTGAAAAAGTTTTGTAAGACGTAGTTGGTGTGTTTGTGTAAGCGTAAATCGAGATGTGGAAAAAAATGTAAAGTATGTAATGTAAAATGTGTTAAAAATTGATCGAAGAATATAAATGAATTTGGTAATTAAATAGAAAAGAATTAGAAAATAAGTGGAGGCTTAAAAAAATTTTAAAAATAAAAAAAAATAAATTTTTTTAACACAATATTATAATATTATTATATTTATTATTATATTTATAAGAATAATATCGAATAATTAAAATACGATTATTCGAAAATTTGGAATTGTTTTTATCTCGTAAAATAATAATAACACACATAAAACAATACATTAATTTAAAAAATTGATTTACCTATTCAAATCCTCTGAATCTCAAAAATGACACACGAAAATAAAAATTTATTTAATATTTCATAAAAATACTAACCAACTATTAATCTGCAAAATCAAATTTCCATCAACAACGGTTTAAAGAAATGGGGGAGGGGGGGCCAGTATTTGATTCCATTCCCGAAATAAAATTGCAAACACGCCCCCATTCTACTAATTACAAACAACAAAGAAGAGAGGAATGTAAGGAAAGAGGAAGACAAGATATAATAAAAAAGAAAAAAAGAGAACAGTGTAGAAGGGGAGGGAGAAAGACGGCGATGAGGTGAAGAAGGGAGGCGAATAAAAGAGTGGAGGAGAAATACGGGGATGTACTTTGGCGCGGGAGTGGAAGGCAAGCCTGCGGGCAGCCAATCAAATAAAGTAGTCCGAGGTTGCTTTGCCGGATGCAAATTCGGCCCCCGTGGGCTTTCTCTTTTCCCTCCCCCTTTCAACCCCCTTTTCATCCATAGTTCGTTGCGCTTCTCGCCCTCTAACCCTGCTGGAATCCGTACACGAGCTTCCGGGACACACGAAAATCCCTCCACAGACGTATTCCCTCCATCTAACGTTGTATATCGTTCCACTTCTCTTCTTTTTTTTTTTTTTTTTCAATCTCCGATCCGAAAGGGGGAAAGCGTTTCTTCTCCTTTCTCCTTTCGGTCGGGTCGGTGGGCGAATCCTAAGGGAACCCTTTTGTTTCACGTGTTTTTTTTTTTTTTTTCGTTCTAACATAACGAAGACAGTGATGGAATTATTGGATCGTCGAAATTTTTTTTAAATTTTCTTGGAAAAAAAAAAAGAGTTTTTGACGAAACGAGTTTTTATTTTAATGGTGAAGACGGTCTCTGGAAATTTAAAAAAATTTTCTTTAGAATGTAGGAGAAAGAGTTCAATCCTTTGCGATTGAATTGAGAAAAATCGAGAAATTCTAATTTTAAGTTTAAAAATTCAATCAATAATCAAAGTAAAATTGCAAAGAGATGAAATTATCGATATTTTTCGTAGAGTAGAAGAAAATTTTAGGAGGTTTTGTCGAGGAAACAAAATTGAAATGAAATTAATAAAAATTTACTTTGGTTACGATTTGTGATTTGAACCTTTGCTTTTAGGGGATCTGTCATCTAAATTTCAAATCGTTACATTGCTTGAAATAACAAAGAAGTTTCACTTTCATCCCTCTCATCCGGTTATAAACTCATTAAAATTCATAGACGCGGTATATTTGTACAACGTTGTGGAATTTATCCCACGATATGAAAATTCGACGTAGTTATTATTGTTAAAATACGCATTAAACTAAACAAACAGTAATAATCCAACCCTACACTCGCGTTCGTCGTCCATATTTCAACTCGTGGAACGCATAAACAGAGATCGCGAATATTCATGCGAATAAAATTTTTTACAAAAATCCTGAATATAATATAATTTAGATAAAAATTTCACCCTTTAAGTTTTATCCTTGTCTTTAATCTTATTCTCACTTCATAATAACAACCTCCATAACTCGCAACATTTAAATTAATTAAATTTATTTTAATAAAAATGCGTAAAAATCTACACAAATAAATTGTCAAACCGTAAAATTTAATCAATTCCCGAACGACCCCGATAAATTATATTATTACCAAACTGCAAACACGTGCTTTAAACTCGATCCCACGCACGAAAAATCCAAACGACAGGCAATCCCCTATCGATCGAACCTTAAACTTGACCAAGGGCGTTGCCTGTGTGCGAGTTAACGCAAGGGAGAAGGCATCGAGTCACGGGTCTCGTTCCTAATTATGTCGTAATGAAAATAAATTGTTACATTTGTACGACTGTCGTGTCCCTTCCTTCCCACGCGAGATCCTCGCGAGATCCTTCCTCCTCTCCCCCCTCCTTCACCCCTTTTTCCAACGGAAACCGTTCCCCCCTCCCAC
>NW_006263423.1:344902-346460 GCF_000469605.1 Apis dorsata
AACCTCCCTTCCCGCCTCCTCTTCCGCCACGCCACCTGTTTGATTCTCTCTCCAAGGTATACACCCTCCCTATTTGTCTATTTCGGCGCTTCCACCCACCCATCCTCCCCCGGAAGCCGCGTCTTCGACAAGATTCAACCTTCGACTTGTACCCCGTTGTCTCGCTTCAACAATCAATCCCAATTTCACGGGAATCTGTTTTAAATCTTGCGCCTTCTCGTGTCTCGCGCCCTGAATCTGGTGGATCCTGAGCACGCTTCTCGAGCACCGTGGCCAGAGGAATTCGACCATCTGGATGGATCCGTCTGTTTATGCGCGAATAACGGATTCAATCGAGATTCTTATTTTTTTAGTATGGAAGTATCTTACCTTGAATCTTGATGAATACGTTGAAATGGCTGGAAAATAAATAAGTGGAATATAAATTTGGAAAAAAAAAAAAAAGAATTTTTCCATTTACCACGTTCGTCGTCGTTGTTAAGGTCGGATTAAAAATTTTTTTTTTTGACAGTATATGTCAAAAAGTATATAAAATCATTCGAATAATTCAACAATTATATAAATTATATAAATACAAAAATCACGTTAATGGGATATTACAATGTATCATGTATTTGAATTGAAGAAATATTTTTACAATTTTCAAAATTTTTTAAGAATAATCAAATATGATTAACCCATGATAAACTTTCGAAAAATACTTAAAAACTATTATTACTCGTATTCAATATTCGATATACGAATATTAATCTCGTCGAATAGACGAAAGGGATTACGATTATTTCCATTAAATCTAATATATATAAATGAAGGGAGAAAATTAATCAAACGCAATGACTGAGAAGCCTTTTTATACCAACGACAATAAACAAATAAAGTGCTTAAACGGTGTAACGCAAGAAAAGATCCGGATTAAGGTGTTAACCACATTGAATTGCAACACCTTTACGTTTATTTATAATATACCAGCAAGAGCAGCAATGTTATATAATCATAATAATAATTAATCGTAGAGTGCAGTATTATGTACAACCAAACGGAAAAACTCGGACTCTTTACGTCGTAAGTAGTTTTAGGAAAATATTTTACACAGGTGGATCGAATTTAAAACGGTTTTAAAAACAATAAACGACGATATTCGTGTTCTCTTTTTCCTTCTTTTTTTTTTTTCCCCGTTTTTTTTTTTTTTTTGTTTCCTCCCTCTTTTCTCTCTTCTTTTCCCCTTCTATCTTACTTTACAAACCCGTTAGAACGTCTCTCGCCGACCTTTACAAAAAAATTTACAGTGTTCAAAGCGCCACGAACACCCAACATCCTTCTTTTACATGTACACGATTGAAGAAACGTTTACAGTAAAGAATAAATATATATGTATATATATATATATGTATATATGTATAATATGTATATATGTGCACTAAGTATCTCTTAACAAGTTCTGTCATCAATTTTCTCATTCGCATACTCGTGCCTCGTTTCTTATTTTATTTGTTTCACACCTTGAAAAATACATTATTACATTAACATTATTAATTATTAAAAAAAAAAAAAAAAAGTT
>NW_006263423.1:346763-351501 GCF_000469605.1 Apis dorsata
TTAATTTCCTTAAAAAGAGTGTGCCAATGTTTTCCCATCGAGCACACGCATCTAGCGTACTACAAATCCCCTTAATTTTAAACTTACATAAGCTTAAAGGATAACAATGTTGAAGAACTTGCTGCGAGATACGAAATCGGATCCTCTGGCATTCGCTTCTTTTTATACAAAATGGCGCTCGTCGTAAACAAGGATTCGCAAACATTAAGATTAATACGAGATCGTTCAGAGAGATGGTAATATATCCATTACCGTTCGTGTATGCATTTCGAGAATTCATCTTTTGATTCGATGTTCAGAGAGAGAGACACGTCGATTCTCAATTAGCGAAGAGAACGAGGATAAATTAATCGGTTTGATCGGTTACAAGCATAATTTGTAACAAAGAAAATAATTCATCACGGGTGGAAATGAATGCAAGTCGAGCTTTTCTTACCTTTATTTCGTTTTGTCAAATCGTTGAAATTGTTATTAAAATATATTATTCATTAATTCTATCCTTTTTATCGAATTTCTTACGTAAAATTGGAAATTCGACTTTCGTTTCCTCTAAAAGAAAAAAAAAAAAAAAAAAAAAAAAAAAAAATAGAAATTCTTGAAACGAAAGTAACATATTTGAGCAATCGTTCGATATAATTAATCTACTCCCTAATATTCACAATATATATATATAAATATATTTATTTATTATTTATATTCGCGAACAAATTCAGCGAAAATGTTAAAATGCAAAGAGAAATATAATCCAATCCAATCCAATAATAGAATATTCGTCATTTCCTCTAATATCTTCGTCAAATGTGAAGTGACGCCCACTCGAAGGATTAAAAAAAAAAAAAAAGAAAATAAATAAATACGAAGAGAAACTAATCTTTATAATGCAAATATCGCAAGCTGTTAAAAAAAAAAAAACGGTAAACATTCCCGTGCGTGTTTTCCATTATAACCGCTTAAAGAGTTAAAAATCCTCGTTCTCTCGCGCATTCGCTCGTGCTGTCAATCGCCACGACCAACAACCCATCCGTCCAGTCGGAAGAAATCTCTTTTTACGTATCATGGAACAAGCAAACAACGGGAAAGACGGAATATTCAGCGAAGGAACTCCAACTTGTTGCGCCCCGAGGAACTCGCAATCTCTCGCTATCTATATATATATATTTCAGATATAATTTCCCAAGAAAAAGGCGAAATAAAAAAAAAAAATGTATAGCCTCTTAACTTCTCTCGATTCGAAAAAAAAAAAAAGAAAAAAATTGATCAAATCGCGAGAAACGATCGCGTTTCCCTCTAACGTCGATGTTACGTCGTGTAAGATATCTAATAATAATTTATTCCTTGCGATAAAAATCGATCATCGTTCGTTGAATCCAGGCGTTGCCCGTCGCTTTACACGCGTGTCGCGTAATGATAAACTATCTCTCCGAGCATCCTTCCCAAGTTTCGCCTTTCCCTCTGACCTCGAGGAAACGATATTATATATGTGTGTATACGTATACCGCATGCGTTAACCTTCCAACAGAGGGAAGGTATTATTTCCACGCGATCTGGATCCGCGTACACGATGAAATCCAGTCACTGGTTATCCCGTTTCACCGATCCTCGCAGCTCCTGATTACTCGTTAAAACCTAACACCCGGCGTCAAACTATACCTTACGGTGCCTTCTCTGTATATATTTCTCGCTTGAGGGATCGCCGGATGTTTTCTTTTTTTTTCTTTTCTTTTTTCGATGACGATTTTTAATTTTGAAAATGAACTGTTAATTAGATAGAAGTGTTATGTCCATATATATATATATATATANTATATATATATATGTATATGTATATATATATGGTATTCGTTTCTATGTTAAAAGAATCGAGACTTTTTTTTATTTTCTATAACGATTAATTATTAATCGTTCGGAAAAAATGAACGTTTAATCTTGGCCAGAAATGGTTCATTCACTTCCTGCCTTCTTGAAATTCTTGAGTACGTTCGTGTTGAAATATTATAGAGATTTTTTTTTTTTTTTTTTTTTTTTCAGAATCGTTCGATATCAGAATCCCGATATTGTAAAATAAATCAATTCTTGGACCGACAGAGATTTTTCCCCAGAATCGTTCCAATGCCAATTTTAATCGTGAAATATACGTGGCGTGTGCTTGATTACTTATAATTCTATACATTTTCTGTATCAAATAAAAGATAATCGAGATTTTGTATTTTTTTTTTTCAAAACCGATTTTTAATTATAAAATGAACGTTTAATTCCGACAGAAGTGTTAATGGTCTACGCTAAAAATGTATGGTCCATACATTTTCCTCGTTCTGAACGGAGAATCGAGATTTTTTTTTCTTTTTTTTTCTTTTTTTTCTTTTTTTCTTTTTTTTTTTTTTTTTTTTTTTTTTTTTTTTTTTTTTTTTTTTTTTTTTTTTTTTTTTTTTTTTTTTTTTTTTTTGTAAAAACATTTCGATCTCAATTACAAAATAAACATTTAATTCTTGCAGAAGCGTATAGTAGTCAATGTCAAAACGATAGAAATTTTTTTTTTTTTTCAAAATCATTCGATACCAATTTTAATTACAAAATATAAACGTAATCCGCCCCTTGCCCCCAGTAAAGGATCGAAATTTTTTTTTCTAAATCGTTTTTTACATCGATTACAAAACAAGTCGTTCAATTCTTGCAGAAGCGTACGATCCATGTCAAAATTACAAAAATAATTTTTTTCAAAATCGTTCGATATCGATCTCGGTTACGCAAATAATAATGGTCCGTCCACTTCCTGTCTCCATTAAAAAAAAAAAAAAAAGAAAAAAAAAAAAAAAATCGAAATTTGTCCAGAATCGTTCTCAATCAAATTACAAAATCAAATCGTTCAATTCTCGCGGAATCATCATCATACCCTCCTCTCCGTTAAACTAATAAAAATTTGTTCTCAACGCATGATCCATTGTTACAAATTACAAAAATTTGTTCGAAATATTATTACGACATAATTGTTCGATTCTTGCGAAAACGTATTGTGTCTTCATTTTTATAAGTTGAAAAAAAAAAAAAAAAGAAAAATAAACGTATCACATTCGAGCGATAAGCGTACAACGGTCCATCCTAAGCGATACTACGATTTTACTCTCACTCTCTCTCTCCCTCCCTCCCTCCCTCCCTCTCTCTCTCTCTCTCTTTCTTCTCTCCCTTTCCGTTTCAATTGTCTGCGAACCTCGAGGTCTTCGGCTTCAAGACGATCTATTCTCGCGGATGCATCCGCGCTGAAATGACAACCTCCCACCTCTCCTCGACTATCCGGGTGTATATGCAACTGGCATGGCTCGAGGCGTTTAATGTCCCTCTACTTGTCCTGACAGGATGTCGTTTCCTTCCGCGTCGCCTCCGTGGCCTCGATCACCTCGAACCCCTCCGTCGTCGAACTATCGGTCGATGATCCATTGTCCCCGATCTTCGAGGAGGAGACGCCAGATATCGCCACCTCCGTTTTACAATCCGATTTCCCGTCCGACGATGGTTGTTGCTCGGTGGGGGTACCCCCTGTTGCTACGATTCAAACGAATTTTCAGCAGAGAAAAGAAGAAGGGGAGGGGGGACGAACGGATTGGTCGGAATTTTTCGGTGAAGATGAATGATTTTTGAACGGGAAGAGAGAGTTGACTAGCAATCCAATGATTTGATGACGATGGAAGAAAAGAGGAAAGAAACGAAGGAAACTGTGATGTTGGGTAAATTCGATGGCAGAGAGGTGTTGATGAGGAAGAGATGGTTTATTTATCTGTTTTTGGAGAAAAAGAAAGAAGGGGAGGAGTGACGATCGGAGGAGGAACGTGAAAATCTTGAACAGCGTTGTGGAAGAATTAAAAAAACGAAATATTTATCACAAAAATTATTTGTTGGTAACAGAACTTCGCGATTCGAGCAATCGTATACTATATATTAAAAATCGAGAAACATAATTTGGCAACACATTTAGAGCATTATAAAAGTATCGACACAACGAATGTTTGTATTGTTGACAAGCGATGAACATATTGACAAAAATATAAAAGAAGAAAAAATGCAATTGGATCACGAAAATGAAAAACACGATATGAACATTTGTTTTAAAAAATTGGGTTTGAAATAATAAACCGTGTTTCGTATACAACGATGGAATAATCGTTTGATCTTTGCATTATTTCTCTCGAGATTCGGATATCTTATCAAAAATATGAGTAATTGCGCGTTTTATTCGAGACTTGGAATTACGATTCGATCGAAGTATCATTTTATTTACACGAAATGAAAATGTACATAATAGGATTAAAAATGGTGTGAAGGCGTGAACGAAGGGGATGGGGAGAGAGAAAGGGGGGAAAAAAAAAATGTTTTCCCATTCTGCTCTGTAAGCTCTGTATCAAAAAGCAGCATATGAAAATGACGAAGTTGTAAAAACGGACGTGCAATTACAAAGTGTCTTTTATGAAAATTAATATTACACGCCGGATCAATGAAACGTGATTAAAGTGCGGTGGATATTCATTAAATTTGCACTCGGCGCTCGGAATCACGAGCAAGAAGATTCGGGGGTGAAAATTTCGATGAAAGAAAGAAAGAAAAAAAAGTCATTGCATCGACGAGTTAAATCTTTTGCCGCGACGCTAAAGGTTGGAAAGTACCGTATGTACTTTTTTCATTTTATAAAATTCTGGAAAGTAAAATGATTATCGAACAAAAGATTAATTTTTTTTTTTTTTTTTTTAAG
>NW_006263423.1:351687-352552 GCF_000469605.1 Apis dorsata
AACGCAAATACATTCGAGAATAGTAATTCTTGCGAATCGTTGTGGATACTCACGATGCAAAAAATATTCATGAAACCAACTCTCGAATATATTCAAATATATTCCTTACGAATTTCACCTCAGTTTTAATATTCACCGTCTTGTCCTCAGAGTATACGTATAAAAAATATAAAATATCTTTTCAAAATTACATTTTCGTAGCAACTTTTTCTTTTCTTCGTCGTAAGAATATCTAAGAAAAATATATCGATTATATATATATATATATATATATAAAAATTATTCGATATGTTTGTTTCATTTTAGAAGATAATTAAAAAAATATATATATATATATTTAAACACTGTCTGATTTAAAAGTGACCCAGCTCCGTAATCCATGTCGACTATACTAAATCTCTAAGCCAATTGAAAGTAATAGCGACATCTAAGGGTGATCGAAAATTGATATATAAGAATATAAAAATAAATATAATTTCGAGATACGCTGATTAATTCCAAAAGAATTCTGTATCCATTATTTTAATTCCTCAAAAAATTTAAAGGAACGTACATAACAAGACAATCACAAGATTGGAAAAAAAAAAAAACAAAACGTCAGCCAACACGAATTTCACAGACGTAAATAATTAAAAAAAAAAAGGAAGAGAAAGAGAGAAAGAGAGAGAGAGAGAAACGAATACAAAGAAAATACACGCACGATAATGGAAATGGATTGAATTTGGAACAGTTTCAATCTCTCCTCAGTTACCTTCGTTACTCTGTTCCTCGTCGGTAGGCGTCGAAGATGGTGTCGCCGCCGCGACACGTTCCTCCGCGTTGGGAGGGTTGGTCGAGTCGGATCCGGGTTGTTGCAACGGGGCCG
>NW_006263423.1:352806-355434 GCF_000469605.1 Apis dorsata
CGATTCTCTGGCAGGTGAGGGCTCAGGTGTTGGCTCGGTACTGGTCAACGCCCGATTCGAAATGGGTGAAGGTTGCTCGGGCGAGGGTTGCTCCGCCATACCGGCCTGTGCGTGATTTCGGAACAGGAGGTGCTGTAATTGGGCCTGCTGCAGGATCACGGGCAACTCGTAGTGGTGGAAGAAGTATAGCATCGAGTGCTGAAATGTTATAAATATACAATGGTTATTTACTTTTTATATATTTTTAAGAGAGTGGTATTCTTGCCTCTTCTTCCATTCCACATTACTTTTATTAGTTTTTAAATATAAGTTTCGATTAATTTTTTTATCGTAAGAAATATAAACACGAAAGAATAATGCAAGCAATTCAATTTAGTATTGATCCACTTTCATTTCGACAATTAAGAAATAACAAAGATTGTTAAAAATGCGCGTGTTTCATTGTCCTCTGTTATCAAATTAAAGTGATTTTTTTTTTTTATAATGAAATCAACAACTTAAAAAACTTCACAATTGCGTATCCAGTTTTAAAAGTATGGACACGTGCAACATTTGGTTGGGAAAAAATATATACGGAACGAGAGCATTCGACGAGCGTAATCCACTTTCCCACTCGAAATTTCCCTTTCGATAATACCTCGATTAATAATCACATTCGGTATCATTGATTCAGGAAGCTATATTAAAACGATCGTACTTAGTTTGCGGAATTTGTAGCGCCATCGAGAGTGTTAGATGGGACACAGGCACGAGGCACACAGCTCCTCGTGCGTGATATCGCTTGTTCGAAAAGCGTAGGCGTGTATGCGCGCGTGTGTATGTGTGTGTGTGTGTGTGTGTCGCTTCTGTCCAGCAAATTTATATGGAAATTCGCCAAATTTGTTCTATACCGTTTCTCTCGTTCCTCTCTCGCTCTCGCTCTCTCTCTCTCTTTCTCACTCGCCCACACATCGATCCGCAATACCCCTCTTATTCACCCCGTAGTTGCAAACATTCCGCGCGTGCATTCATATGGTATGAATAATTTCGCGTTATGGTAGGACAAATAAGAAAATTTCCACGGGTACAATGACGCAAGATTGGCTATTTTCGGCCGATCGAAATTCAACCCCACGAAATATTAATGAAACTTGTCGAATTGAAATTGGCGGAGAAGGATACGTTGATTGAGAATCTCGCGCGATGATTATTGATGAGGTGTTTCGATCGGGTTATTCGGGATAATTCGCTCTTGGAATCGCGTTTGAATATAATTTTTTTTTCGGGGAGGGGAACAAGAAAAATTGGAGGAAAATTATGGAAAATTTTGGAAATTGTGATAGAGTTCTAAGAGGAGTAGTAATTTCGAGAAGGTTATTATATTAAAGTGATAATTCTCACGAAATTTTACTTTGTATATTTTCCAAATTTGTGATAATTTCACGATAAAATCGTAGTGAAGAATTTGGTAAAACGAGTCAAACGAGTGTGACGTTACTTTTTTTGTACTCTTGATTAAAATTTTAGGAAAATTTATAAATTCATAATAAATATAATAATAATTAGAAACGCGATTGTTAAATTTATTTTTCTGCACTTAACGAGATTTAAAAAGACCTTCAGATTAGTCGATTTATCTTAAATAGAATTTATTTTAAGTTCAATAACCGATTCGATTTGTCACGTAATCGAGATAATCGTGAAAATAACAACGTTTCGAGTGCTTATTACTAAAAATGGCAATGCTCTAATTGCTGACAAAAGATTACATCACACTCGCATTCGTACTCGAAATTTTCCTAAAAAGGAAATCATAATTAATAACACCATATTTTCAAATTAAATAATTAATAAGATAAACGATAATTTTTATATTTAAAATCAAAACTCATATTTTCTTTCAACGATTCAAATTCATATTCAAACCAGATTACCTTAATTTACTCGTGAAACACTTTTTGGAGAACGAATTTTACAATATATAACAAAAATTCTTACATAAAACTTGCTCGAATATTTACAATATTTACAACAACATTCGAATATAACAGAAATATAGAAAAGATCTACTTCGATAGAATTCGCGCTTGAGGCGACACGAAAATCCTGAACTCCTCCTCCTCCTCCTCCTCCTCCTTCGAAACGGAATCTCACCAATCATAAAATGATGCAAACCGATGCAGAATCCAAAGAAAAAAAAAAACAAAGAACAGTTAAAAGGAACGAGCCTGAAACATCGGTCGAACATGGAAAATGGATATCTCGAGATCGTGGGAGCACCTGTCGCCGACACGAAGGAAATAGTATCCAGAGTGACTCGATTCGGTATAATAAAACGAATCTGCATCGTTTTCGTGAAAGAAAGAAAGAAAGAAAGAAAGAAAGAAAAAAAGACAGGTAGCAGCGGGTAGGATAAACCTGGACGGGGGAGGGAGGCAGGAGAAAGGATGGTCAGAGGTTAAAACACGATATCCAGGGTGAAACGGGTTACCGAGGAAACCGGATTTTCGTTTGGTGGATAATCAACGCCGATGACATCGATATCGACCCCCCGCATATAATCACGCCGCGGGGCTAATCGCCTCGACTCTCTCACCTATATATACAGAAAAGAAGGGAGCCAGTGGACGAGGCAGAGAGAGAGAGAGA
>NW_006263423.1:355493-355845 GCF_000469605.1 Apis dorsata
CGTTGCCCTCCGGGTTTTCGAATTTTCCTCTGACCTCTCTATTCATAAACTCGTTCCCGGGGAAATAATTGTCTGATCGTTGCTTGGCCGGATGGCTGTTCTTGTTAACGAACACCCCCGGTTCAACTATCGGCCGATGTTAATCGCGACTAGGACAGGAGTAAGTAACTTAATTTCAACGCTCGAGGAATATTATTGGACCGGTGGCACCTGATGTAGGGTAGTGGTCATTGAATATAACGGTGTAGAGGATGGAAATTATGGAGGAGAGGTATATATGCTTTTGGAAAAGTGATTTCTTTTTTTCTCTCTCTTTCTCTCTTTTCTTCTTGGATTTCTTTTTTTTTTTTTT
>NW_006263423.1:356083-364744 GCF_000469605.1 Apis dorsata
TTATTGAGGCAATTAGATTTTGGTAGTAGTGAAAATGTATGGAGATTTTTGGATTCGTTTTTTCCTTCGAGATGCAATAGTTTTAGTTACATGAGAAGTAATCGTGGGATATTACGTTATGTTATTTAATATTTTGTGTAGTAATTAATTAAACTCAAGTATTAAATTTTCTGTATAATTTGATATCTTTATATGATGTTATAATATATATAGAACATGGAATATAGAAAATTATTAAAAGAAAGTATATGTATTTTTAAAAAAGTGATGAATTTTCCAAAAATTCTTTTAAATTTCTTTTTCGACGATTTAAAATTTGATTCGTTTAATAGAAATGTGAATATTATTATCATTATAATTATTATTCGTATTATTAACATTTAAATAGTAATTAATTACGTACAAGTATTAAGTTTCGTGAAATTTAGTATTACTTTCGATACGATAACGAAATGTAGAAGAGCGGGTTGAGATCGTGACGTGCCAATATTCTCTTACAGATATTCGATGAATTATTACCTAAATGAATAATAATCCAGCAAACGGAGATATTTTCAATGATAAAAAGAAAGAATAGAATAAACTCGGATATCGATCGAAACGATATTCAATCGAAGCTTCTATCTCATCGACGTAATTTCTCAGATACAATTTTCAAATGCATCTAATAATCTTCAACTATCCCTCAGCTGTAATAAGCAAGAAATATATATGTATATATACAGAATATAATTTTTCCAGATATTTCTTTCAATCGATTTAAACAATTTTTAATTACACAGTCAAATTAAAACACGAAGGATCGATTCGAATCCTCGCCCATTATTATCTCCTTCGAATATTTCCATATACCGTGAGCAAATTGCAAATTCCATTCTACTTTTAATACGCGACGGTGCGATAAAACGAAATACGTTATATTCCTTTTTTGATCGAAATACAACAAGCCGAATCTGTTATTCATTCGGTATCTTTTATCGGCTAATTAGCCGGCCCATTACACTTTAATGGTATTTAATTTTTCCACGCAAAATATATATACAGTGCATACCGAACTCGGTTATTAACGCAACACCTAGCTATCGTAACGCCATTATAATAATAACTGTTAATACCGTCCCGATCATCTAATTATGATTCATTATCAAGCTACGCTATCGAATCAGATTATCCGGAATATATAATTCGTATCGAGGGTAAAAATCGGCTTCGAACAATGAGATTTGTACGGGAATACGTCTATTCTTTTAAGAGAAACTGTATTATAAAATGTATATCGATTGCAAGGAGATGATTTATCTTCGTTGTATATATATGTAATCGAAGATATTATAAAATTATGTATCCCCTTTGAACGATATTTATAAGAATGATAACAAAGTGTTGTGTGACAATAACAGTTGGAATGGGATATTAAAGAGAATTAAATGTAATATTTTAATAAATTAACGATAAAATTCGATACGAGGTATTGCGATAAGAGAAGGATTTTAATAAATTCTTTTCTAATTTTCTAATTTTTCTAAAAAATAACGAAAAAGAAACTTTTGATAAAGAAGTGAAAAAAAAATTTGCTCGAGAGGATAAAAGACACAAAGTGGAATTTTAAGTAGGAATGAAAAATATGAAAGAGGTATCGTAATTACAAAAGAAAGATATGTCTAGATATGTCTAGATCGAGATAATATCCGAGGGAAAAAGAGGTTGCACGAGAAAAGTGAGGGCAAATGGTATTTATGTCCGCTCATTGAAATCCCAAGTTGGCATTAAATTATTCTGATCGATTGAACTGTCAAGTGCATTGTCCTGGTCGCGTTTACGTAACTTAAGTTTGAGCGATGGCCGGGTCTAGTCTGCAAACCAGCCTCTTCATTCGCTACCGTTACTGTCAATAGCAGAACTTTCACCAGAAGCCACTTACAGGAATTCCACGTAAAATATTCTCCCTTTTCTTTTCGTATCCTTCGACTCGAAATGACTCTCTTCGAATAACTAATTATCTTTAACTTTATCATAATCTTTCATACTACCAGAGAAACACCAGAGAAATATAATTCCAAATTTTCTATATCATTTTCGAATCAAAATCGAAGATGAAATTTTTACTATCAATATTTATAAATTCAACAAAAGTTCCAAAGTTTCGAATTGCTCGAAAGGAATTGAAAAATACCTATGAAATTTTGTCAAAGTATACAGAGGACAATCGTTAACCACAACGTAGTTCTCTGTATCTACAAATAGATACCGGGTATTTATCGGGTGAAAAATACAGAAATGTATCCTTTAACTTGTACTTTAGCTTGTAAAACATTTCAGGATTAAGACAGGAGCGCGAATAGAAAAGTTTTGCACGGGAACAACAATTGTGCTTATTCGCGGTGAAAAAGCGGCCATTAATCAGAAATACTTTAACCGACCTACTTGAGAGAAAACGCTCGACCGAATAAAAAGTGTCTAAAAAGTAACGAAGCCGATCTTTCTTTTCTTACGAAAAAATATATCTTCTATCCTCTTTCCTTGATAATTCTATTCAATAATGTAATTATTGTTACTTATTATTCTTCTTATTATTCCCAAATCACTCTTATTGTAAAATTCATAACGATTCTTCGAATCAATGTTTGCGTTCGAATCGAATCGAAATTGGAATTAAAAGCGAAGAAGATCGGAGAATTCAAGATGGCCTATTTCAAGATTTCCTATTAAATATCCCCGAAATCTTTACTTTTTAAAGAATATCCCGTTTTAACCGCCAAGGCTTGTCAAAGAATGGGTCTCGAGCAACGGCGCGTTTAGAAATTATGTCACGAAGTACTTTTCCCCCTTCTACCACCCCTCTACCGCCCCTCTCAACCGATCGATCATTCCTTTCTGACATCGATCGCGAGGAATTTCTCAAGAGGGCTGCAAATGTGTTTGCCTTTCAAATTGCTTAGACCCGGATGTTCGCCGTGCGTGAAAATATGTTCCCTCTCCCTTTCTCCCTCTCTCTCTCTGAAAGTCGGTTCGATTGGGGACGGCTTCGTGCCGACTGAATTAAATCGATGGGGATCGTAATGACGAGGATCGAGGGTGGATTCGTTTAATGGATGTTGCAATGGTGGATGTAGAAAAATTGACGCGAACGATACGGATACTTTGATACTTTGCGATCCAAATTATGTGTGATTTTGCGAAAGGGGTGAAAGGGAGAATTTGCAATAGTTATCGCGATCGAAACGAGTAAAAATTATCGGATCGTGTCGATAATACAGATATTTGACGAATAACTTGATAACTTAATACTTGATAAATATTTTTCTTGTTGTTCAACGAGATTAGATTATCGAGAAGATAGATCTAATGAATCTTGTGAAAGAGTTGAAAAAATTGATTTGTTGTAAAAAGTACTGAGTGATGAAATCGTGAAAACTGGAGATAAGATACGACGAGCATATCTCTTAATAATCTTTGAAATAATTCGAATAAAGAAGGTTTGATCCTTTCCTGGATTTTCTTTTAATAATAAGAGAATTGTTACTTACCTGTATAAAAAGCCAAGACGTGACAAGAGCCAAACTGCTGTACTGCCCGTTGAATCGATAATGGTAGGCATAGAAGGAGAAGTGATAGAGGTAGAAGAATCTGAAAATCAAGAATTGTATTCTCGATTAGAGAGAAGAGATAAGAGAAAGAAGGGGAAAGGGGAAAAAAAGTCGATCATTTCGTTTAAATTAAATATAAATTATTACACGACTATTACGTATCTGTAGGCAGCCATCGATATTACGCTTAACAGATTACATAACTCCCCGATATTTACGGTATATTGGCACCCGTGCAACAACATGGACGCTTTATCGATCAGATCATATCAGGTTCCTGCCTATTGAAATATCAAGGCTGTCGCGTTACCTGGGACGTCATTAGTATGACTGGAAAATTATAAGTAATAAATCGTTTACGATTTTTCTCGTAATTTAACCAAACAACGAACGTTGATGAATTTCACGCTATAATATTTAAATAAAAGAAGGGGGAGAGATAATTTGTAATAATAATAATAATAACAACAACAACAATAATAATAATAATAATGAAGAGAATTAATAATACAAATTTGCAGTATCAGTCGTTCAAACCGAATGTAAATATAATCAGAGCAACAATTTAATCGGAACGGAAGTTTCGTTTCGTTGTCTTCGATCTCGGCATGTTATTAATAGGAAATAATAATAATTGACACGAATTTTATTACGATTTATTCATCAATTTTTGGAAAGTTTGGTTCGCTGTTGAAAAAAAAAAAAAAATATTCGATTCGTTATAATTTCTAATGAAATTGAAACTGAAGAAAACGATCGTTTTCGATATATTTCGAATACAATTTCCATTTGTCGAAATTTTTAACGAAGGTTACCGATTACTCGTTTATGGGACGAATAAAATGAAATGTTTAAATCCGGGGAAAGTTTCCGATTTCGCGTCTCGAAATATCATAAAGTTCTTTTCTCTCATCGCGTCAAGGATTAATCCACCTTTGCTTTATGGTAAATAAAACATGGAAACATTTTATCTCTTAATCTTCCTCTAACTTAATTACTTGTTACGGTATTTCGTGCCTCGCCTCGTTCGATGAACAAAGTCGCGAAGATTTCCTTTCATAATGGCCGCTTTGGAACTGTACGAAACAAGATTTTAATTTGTTTATTGAACAATTTACAGAGAGTAACTTATATAAATCCATTCTTAATGCGATTAGCTTCTTTCCCAACTATAAAATATTCAATTTGTTAAGTCGAATCTCGTTTAAAACCTTATTATTCTAGATTTTTCTTCTTTCGATTTCTTCCCAACAAATGCTCTTCTTAAATTTTAAGAATTTCGTAATCTCACGTAGATTCACGAAATTAAAACTTTTCCTGAAAATCTAAAATTCAAAAATTCGAAACTCGAAGAGCCTGAATCCGTCTTCGAATTTTCTTAATCTTTGTAAATTACGCGAATCATCTTTGAATCGCTATTGCATAAAATTGACAAAATTACAACCTATAGGTATTATAGATTCCTTAAAAAAAAAAAAACTAGGAAATATAAGAGGAAAAAATGAGACGAGTATGGAAACTTTTCTCACGTTTTGCCCAATGAACATAAAAAGATCGTGGGATGACTTTTTTTACTTTCCGCCTCATCTTATAGTGGCCCTCGAGGTGATAAGGGAGGGGTTGTAATCAAGTGATTTTTACGAGTAGCTGTTACAGGCGATATTTGCGGTTCAGGGTGAACTTGGGACTGCATCATCGGCCTTGGTGAGGGGAAAAAAAATGGTGGAAACAGCGAGAAAAATGGCTATTGCGTATCCCTTCGATAAATAAGCTGACTAATTTCATGAATCGTACGCTTAAACTTTTCTAAATTTCCTCGATCCAACCGTTATTTTCCATTAAAAATACTTGTTCAACCCCGTAATTGCGATTGAACAATTTAAATAAACAATAGATAGAAATTTTGATTATATTTAAAATGAAAAGATTAAATTCATCGAGCGAAGGAACTATAAGACTCGATATCTTTTGAAGAAAAAAAAAAAAAAAGAAAAGAAAAGAAAAAAAGAATTATCATCAATTTATAAATAAAAATGAAAATTTCCACATATCTAATCTAATAAAGATTAAGTTCAATAATACAATAATAACAATAAACATCGAACGAAATTGTTTTTCTTTGTTTAAAAAAAAAAAAAAATGATCGATGCAATACACGCGATAATTGTCGACAAGTAATAGATAATAATGTTTATTATATCAAACCGATTATCGTTATGCCTGGAGCGTAATAATGAAAACTTTATGATGAATTTAATCCTGAAGTAACTAATTTTACATATTAATGATAACCGCGTTATGGCGAAGCTGTTGCATAATTATATTTGACGTTCTGTATGAATATTAAATGTATTCAGTTTAAATAGTTATAATTAATCATATGCAACGTACCGTTAGGAAAATAAACTGTAACGCGAAAATGCTGGGAGCATGGGAGATCCTTAAAACGTTCCCTCCTAAATTTCTGTTATTATATAACACGTTATGAATTATTATTTATCGTATGATCACACGATATTACGAAGCTACGTCGTCATTTTCGATTACCAGTATCTAATTTTTTGCATCAGGATATTAAAAATATAATTAAACATTATAATTATATATACAAAATTCAAAGGAAGTTCGAATCGAGTTAAATAATTATTAAATAATAATACGAAATAAAATTTCAATCGGAAGAAAATTTAGAATTAATAAATTGTTTCGTTTAAAAAAAAAATTGTACAAACAATATATACTCGATATATAACTCTTTCACAGCTAATGGACGAATTAAACTTATCGTACCGTGTTCGAGATACGTGTCGATAGTCGTTACTTAAACACCGACGACGCTACTTCTCCCATAAACGATTCCGTCTGAACGTGCAACACGCCCCCAAAATCTTGCACAGTGCGAATTTATGTACGTCAAGCACGGTCCAAAACCGTTCTGCATTACGTTTTACGATCCTGTCAGTCGTAAAATGCAGTTTAGGCGTCCGATCTATTCCGTTTTCGGTTTAGTACACGAGTTACACGAGCATCTAGTAGATCGAGACCGAGTTTGATCAGACCGAGGATAGTTCACCCTATACTTAATCATAAATATCCTGTTTATCTTCGAATATGTGTCAAAAATATTTCTAGATCGTGGAATACTTCTTTTTAATCTTTAAACAATATCCTCTTTTTAATTATTGCAAATTATCACTTCTCATACAATCTAATTTTGATAATCTAGATTTTTTTAATATAGATTCGATCGCGAAGAAAAATTAAAATTTTTGTTATTCCGTGAAAAATGCTTCTCCGCTTTGTTTTAAATTACAAGAAATAACGATTAAATTATTATATATCTTCTGTGATATATTGCCTTTATTAATTTCGCTGAAATCGAGCAAATACGTATATATATTTTTCTTTCTTTTTTAATTTTTAATATACAAATCAAAGGGTGCAAAATATTTGTTCAAACGTTTCCAAAAATTTAAATTTCGATCATTTCGATGAATCGGGGAGAAGAAGAAACGAATGGTTTCAAAGCAGAAGACACCCCGCCGGTCCACGCGTTGCTCGAACGGGGAGAAATCCGAGCATCCATAAGATAAATTCAACGTTTGCATAACAGGATAATTCGATTTTAACGTAAGCACCGGAAAGGGGAAAAAAGCATAAAGATAGAGGAATAGAGTGCGGAGGGAAGAAGGATGAGAAAGAATGCACGTTCAAAATCCCGATTTACGTATTCCGGGGACATAGCCTCTAAAGTGTCCCACGCTCAGGGAACCGCAACCATCCGACGACGATTCATACGTCTTTCCCGAGAATGGAAAAGGTAAAGAGGAGACTGGAGACTCTCCAAACGCATTCTGAATTCAGTGAATAGCGCGCAACCCCTACCCTTACGATCGCGAGAAGGGATACTTTCGGACCTTGCAGCGAGATTTTTACAAGTTGCCAACTTCCTACGGACCGGTTGCTAGGGAATTTTTCGCGCGATAAGCCCCGTCGGTAATTCGATCTACGCGAGTTCTACCAACTGATTCGCTGATCTTTCGACTCGTCCATTTCCTGGGGATTTTTTGTTTTCTTACTTACACAATTGTTATCGATGGTCTAATTGGAAATTGAAAAAGTTATAATCGGATTTTTGAATTAGAATCTCTCGTTTTTATCGGAATAGAACAGATTAGAATATTCGATTGCATTCGATAGTTAGTTATACGAAAATGAATTAAACCATCTGAGTAATATTATACAATGTACATAAAAATTGAATAGATTACATAAGAGATTATTATATAATCATTTAAAAACGTTTATTTATTATTGCGCGTAAAATACATATCTCAAGATCATCTTTATCAACTCGTTGTCGATTGCCTGATAAACACAATATTCAAACGATTGCACGATTTATAGATATATGATAAATTTACAAGAAAGAAAGAGGAAAAAAAAAAAAACATTCCAAAGATCAAAGATACTTTTAAAGCTCGTTCGAAAATTGGGAGATATCAAAATAAAGAGCGCGCAAGAGCGAATTTGCAATTTGCAGTTCATCGTTTCTCCCAGCCTCGAAGATTTACGATGCAATATAGGGGCTCTCCGGGTTGGATCAGATCACGCGAAATGGATTCGCCGGGGCGTACTTTGTCTTTCGTTCTCACTTTCTCCGAGGGCACAATTCATGATAGGCCAACACATACCGACAATGGATTTACGATACATTGGGATGGGGGGCTCCTCCTCCTCTCCCCCCTATATATATATAAAAATCGTCCCGCTGAAATATCGTCGCGAGATGGAACCCTTTTATTTAATTCACTTCGGTCGGCGATCCTCGGCGTAATCCGAGAAAAACAAACAAACTTCTAAATACACCGGGGCGAATTCTTGGAGACAAAAGACATGGTTGCGTAACGCGGAGACGGTTAAAAGGGAGCCGACCACCCATTCGCCGGACGAAACGGATATCCTTCGCCCTATTCAATGTTCCTCGCCACTCTTATGCCCGGTATTATTACGAAAGAACGGTCCACTTGGTTGGAGAGAAAAAAAAAAAAAAAGAAAAAAAGAAAAATGAAGG